>NC_089836.1:5511116-5518616 GCF_035046505.1 Tiliqua scincoides | reverse complement strand
TAAACTTATGTGCAGAGCATCCGTAACAAATGTGCTAGTGGGGAGTTAGTCAGAGGTAAACCTCACCAGCGCATGAGTGCAACTATCGGAGGTTGATTATTTCCCTTCATCATTCTGCTTCTCCTGGAATCAGTGACAGGTCGGTTAAAGGTCCGTGTCGTTGGCCGTTTCCCCATTAATGAGTTTATCACAAAACTGCCACTGCGTGGTTTAGTGTGCGCTTCACCCCCTTTTATTGATTTCAATAAAAAGGGTCATTTGAAGACGATCTAGGGGTGTCATACTTTGGGCGATGAGCGCTTCACACAATGGATGGTTGCGCAGGAGCCAGAATTGGGGGGTGGAGGGAAAACAGAGTGTCAAAAGGGCAAGTGTGGGTCACCCAGAAGGAAAGGCAGAGTTGCAACCTGTTCATAACCTTTATAGGGTTTTTTTTTTCTGTTTGGAAACTCTAGTCATAAGTAGAAGATATATTTGTTAAGGCTGAAGCTTGTCCATATAGTCTGTGAAGGAAGAGTTGTATGTCTGAACACATTTTAATACAAACCCCCCCCCCCAATGTTTTGTTTTTATGTCTCTCTTGGGGTACATTTGACCCCAATACCAGATTGGTACAGTAAATCTTGACATCAACTCAGCATTAATTAGAGTGTTAGTGTGGCATATGAGAGAGGACTGGTCTTAGATGGAGACCTAGATTCAAGGGGCCTCAGTGCTGCTGCGTCTCAGCCGAACTTACAGGACCTTGAAGGATCTTCCTCCCTGAGGTATTAGGACACCTCTTATACACGGGGAGCTGCTGATTTCGTCTTCACTGTACTGCAGTACTCAGAAGATGGTCCGAGAAAGCTACCTGTCATCACTCAGCCTCATCTCACCTCTTCCCCTGACTGCAATTGCAAGTATATTGACCTTTAGGCCAGTGGTCTTCAAACTTTTTCTGTGCCATTACCCCAGCAAATAGAGTATGATACTGGGGACCCACCACCGATCCTGCCTGCCTCTCCCAGATCCAGTCCACACACACACACACCGCCCCCATGACTACACCTCTCTGATTCTTGTCAAGAAATGGTGCACAGATTAAGGAGCCAGGCCAAAGTCAGCCGCTTTCACAACTCAGGTGGAGCTACGTTTTGTAGGTCCCTGTGCCACACACAAGCTGCTTTGGGGGCTGCAGTGACACCCGCCTTACTCCACTGCAGCAGAGAGCACGTCCGCTGCTGTCTCCTCTGATGCGCAATCTTGGTGGCCCAAGGAGCTAAGGTGCTTGGTTCTTCTCCATAGGCCAGAGTTCCTCTTTCAAGACTTGCTTACTTTATACCTCACCCCCCCTTCCTGTCCCATCAGTTGGGCAACCAGTTGTGTTGCCAGGCCCTGGTGGCACCTGGGGCTCGGTGGCATCGCGGAGCAGCATGGCATCCTCCCCTCACCAGTACACGCACAGCCCTTTCCTCCGAAAACAGCTCCATTTGGAGCTGTACGAAGACGAGGGCGGGCAGGTGAATTTCACGGTATTTGCCACATGACTAAGGTGAGCTCTGTCACTCCTCTTCAGCAGAGATGGTGCAAAACCATCACTGTGCTTGCAAGGGGTGGGGGGCATGTACCTGCTCTGGCCCTGCCATAGCTATGATACTGTGGACAACTGCTAAATGTCTGGCAACCTTCAGTCTCGAAAGACTATGGTATAAGCCTACAGCACCCGGTATTCCCAAGCGGTCTCCCATCCAAGTACTAACCAGGCCTGACCCTGCTTAGCTTCCGAGATCATGGTATAAGCCTACAGCACCCGGTATTCCCAGGCGGTCTCCCATCCAAGTGCTAACCAGGCCTGACCCTGCTTAGCTTCCAAGATCAGACAAGATCGGGAGATAGTGTTCAGTATAGGGAGATGGTTAGCAACCTTCAGTCTGGAAAGACTATGGTAGAAGCCTACAGCACCCGGTATTCCCAGGCGGTCTCCCATCCAAGTACTAACCAGGCCTGACCCTGCTTAGCTTCCGAGATCATGGTATAAGCCTACAGCACCCGGTATTCCCAGGCGGTCTCCCATCCAAGTGCTAACCAGGCCTGACCCTGCTTAGCTTCCGAGATCAGACAAGATCGGGAGATAGTGTTCAGTATAGGGAGATGGTTAGCAACCTTCAGTCTGGAAAGACTATGGTATAAGCCTACAGCACCCGGTATTCCCAAGCGGTCTCCCATCCAAGTACTAACCAGGCCTGACCCTGCTTAGCTTCCGAGATCATGGTATAAGCCTACAGCACCCGGTATTCCCAGGCGGTCTCCCATCCAAGTGCTAACCAGGCCTGACCCTGCTTAGCTTCCGAGATCAGACAAGATCGGGAGATAGTGTTCAGTATAGGGAGATGGTTAGCAACCTTCAGTCTGGAAAGACTATGGTAGAAGCCTACAGCACCCGGTATTCCCAGGCGGTCTCCCATCCAAGTGCTAACCAGGCCTGACCCTGCTTAGCTTCCGAGATCAGACAAGATCAGGCATGTGCAGGATAACAGAATACACAAAGATAATTTTTCAGAGGTTCTGTTGTAGTTCTGGACTATGACTTCTGCGCCCATGTTGTCATTATTCACAAAAGATTGTCACATGAGAAAAACATGTGGTGTGAGTTTTGTTTTTTTTAAATTGTGTATGTGTGTGTATCTATCCATCTATATAAATCTCTATGCAAGAATAGATATTTCTAGTTCTTAAATCTGAAGCTTGGAAAAATGTTCCTGTTAGACATTGTGGTATGTGGCTCCCAGCCACAGCAGATTGTATCCTTAGCTCCTTAAAGTATTCTGGCTTTTTGGAGATATTAGCTTAAGCAGTTCAGAGTAATATTTCGGGACAAGCATTTTATTGGCGTTAGCGACAAGCTTAGTAACAAAACTCCAGTCAAGTACCTGATGAAAACAAGACATTCTTAAAAAAGACTGGGGTATGCTTAGATAAGCAACATACCCTTGGGCTGTATTAAAGATTCCCTGATTTCAAAAAGAGGGGATTAGAGAGAAATCCAATTTTCAGAGAAGCTCCCATCATTTATTTAATTTTTTTTTAAAGGAAAAATAAAGCAAACATCCAGTAGCTGGACAGTAGAAGCTCACTGTCTTATGGCATGATTGGCTATGATTATTTTTTAATCAAATTAATGTACTTATAAAACCTACATAAAGCACAATCTCCGGCCAAAGTGAAGTGTTCTTAAATGTGATTTGATCCCGATGGGAGAACAAAATTAAACATTTGAAAGTGCTTAATTTGGCTGGATTTGGGTTAATTATCACCAATTACCAGTACTGTGACTGGTCACAGTTTATCTTGTAGGCACTGAAACTTTGATACAGGATGGTTCTGTACCTCTTGGGTATTAACGACTGTTTGACCCTGCATGTAGCTGACCCCAGAAGGAAGAGGGACTGGGATTATGTTCTCCTGTGGTTCTTTAGATTTAGCCCCTCTCTGGTGGCAGAATCTCCAGGAGTCTGTTTTCCTTTGCACTCTCATCCTGGCTGCAATGTGCCCTCCCACACTCCATTCACGTGCAAAAGGCTTCTCTTCCATCTTGTAAGTATGTCAGCTTTTGCAAGACTGTCAGGGTACCTTAGCAAAGCTGCCTCTTTCTCTCTGCTTCTGTGTCTGACTTTCCCCCAGTTCAGGGGGATGGATGGTGCAACCATGTTGGCTTTGTGTTCTACGTTGCTTCCATCACCCAGCAATGCTGGACAGACCCCCATAAGAACAGCCCTGCTGGATCAGGCCATAGGCCCATCTAGTCCAGCTTCCTGTATCTCACAGCGGCCCACCAAATGCCCCAGGGAGCATAAGAACATAAGAACAGCCCCACTGGATCAGGCCATAGGCCCATCTAGTCCAGCTTCCTGGATCTCACAGCGGCCCACCAAATGCCCCAGGGAGCACACCAGATAACAAGAGACCTCATCCTGGTGCCCTCCCTTGCATCTGGCATTCTGACGTAGCCCATTTCTAAAATCAGGAGGTTGCGCGTACACATCATGGCTTGTAATCCGTAATGGATTTTTCCTCCAGAAACTTCTCCTATTCTTCCTCCTTCTCTATACCCTTTCATGCACGTACATGCACATGGCTTGCCAACTCTGACTGAAGCTGCTCCTGGAGATTGGAAAATTCCTTGAACACCCTCTTAAAATCTTCAGTAGGAGTCTGGAGGTCGGTGCATCTGAAGAAGTGAACCCTCGTCCATAAAAACGTACGCTAAACAAATGTGTTAGCCTTTACAGTACCCCATGACTTCTTTGTTCTGTATATACATTTGTTTATCTTGTGTACTTTTCAGCTTTACATACCATTGTCACAGACAGTACCTCTTGCAATTCTTTCCCTGTGCCTGGGAATGAAAAGAGACTGGGGTTAAAGCCCAATATATTCATCTTTGTTTGCATTTGGCATGAATCTATACTGCGACTATTAGACAAGGATGATCAAGTACTGACTGATCTGTTTCATTATTGTTTTTTTTTAAACATTTGTTGGCAACCTTCAGTCTTGAAAGTCTCTGGTATCGCACTCTGAAAGGTGGTTCTGGAACAGCGTCTAGTGTGGCTGAAAAGGCCAATTCGGGAGTGATTTTTTTTTTAAACAGATCACTGAATATCTAGTGTATATTCACATTTTTTATGTCAAACATTGACATGAGGTCATTCATTTTTATCTGAAGATAAAAGATCTGGCTTGCAAGACCCTGGCATCAAGGGATGCTGTTCTGTTCCACGAACAGATGGTAAAAATCAAGATGTATCTACCTAGGGTTTCATGCGCTTTTAAGCATGGTTATTCTTTTTTTTAAAAAGTCTGTATTCAAAGATCTTTCTATATATGATCAAAAGGAGGGGAAAAATCATGTCCTCACACAACCAAAGCTTTGTGGCTGAATATATATATAAATACATGGCATGCAGCGAAGCAAAGGAATAAAGGACAGTGGAGTTCCTTTTCTTAAATGTGCGCTATGCTCAGCTGAGCACGGATCAAGAAGAAGTTCACATTATTGGCTCCTGTGCCTCACCTGGGGGCTTGGTTATTGATAACTCTGTCATCCCTCCTAATATTGGAGGGGTAATAGCGGTTGCTGATTAGCCCACTCTTGAGCTATTAACTGCATTTCTTATCCCTTTTATAAGAGGCTCTTAGTCAGCTGGGGGAACAAAGGCAGCCTTCAGTGCTCCACGGCCTAAATTGTAGCCTGGTATTCTGAGGTCTGAAAGACACAACTGTTACACTTACAGGAGCCTCCGAAGTCAGAGAGGAGAAAAATGTCAAAGGTTACCTGGCGGTGTTATCTGAAATGAGTGGGCAAGGAGTCCCTCCCTGCGATGACAGAAGGTTGCGGGGAAAATTACAGAAAATTGCCTGTTTTGTCAACATTTTCTCGGGAGGTTTAGCGAGAGAAAGAAGGGCATCCAGTTTCAGGGAGTTAAAGGGGCTCAGTCATCCAGGAATTGACTGACAAACACCCTATTCTTCAGCTACGTAAAAAAAAAAAAGTGATATTTTATATCATTTCTTTGAGCGATTGTTAAGTGACTGGAGAGCGACTTTGACATACAAGATAATCCTAGTAATATTTCCAGTTTCGAGGCACCACCTCTCCTGGTGTCTCAAAAACGAAATAATGCCCCATCTCCTTCCTTCCAGATTGGACATGCTTGAAGGTCTAGAACGGCATTTCTCAACATTTGTCTCCTGGTGTACCACTTCTCACGATCCACCTAATGGAAGTACCACCAGAGACTGGTTCGAAAGTAGTGAGTTGTCACATTGAACAATGGTTGGTTTTGCTAGTCAAGTACCACCAGAAGTAACAGGTGACGATGTCATCGCCAGTTTAGGACTGGGAGGCCAGATGTGATGCGACAAACTCCAGTAAGAGGCTCAGGATGGATAGGAGGGCCTTTTCAAGCATGCATGTGCTTTGAGCTCTGCCCACCAAGCCAAGCCTCCTACTACTGTTTGTCATGTCACATCACTGGTTTCACTGCCAGGCGGCAGGTGTCTGGGGGTCCCGCGAGTACCACCAGACAACAACTCAAGTACCACCAGTGGTACCCGTTGGTTGAGAAATATTGGTTGAGAGAGGTTCGAAAAAGCGTGGAGGAGGAGGAGGAGGAGGATGAAGTAACTACTAGTTGATCCAGATGCAACTCATTGACGTCAGTGTAAGAACAAATATATGTAGATTGATGGTCAGTCTTCTTTTGCCTTGGTCACAATGCAAAGTCTTGTGAATCTAGTGACACCTCTGGGTGTATGCATGAGGGCATTGCTGTATGTGGGGAGTCATGTGCTTGAGAGGGTTCCAGTTCCAGCCTCCCTCCTGTATGTGTTCCCAGCCTCCCTTCTGTATGTCCTCCTGTAGCTGCCCAACAGCTGTGTTGTATGGGTGCACAGGAGAGAAGCAACTAGATTTTTCTGTCCCAATTGCAAGCTCCCTGGGTCAGTAACAAATCTCCTATCATTGTCTTGTTTTAAACCACAGTGCTCGTTGATGCCAATTTCGTATGAATGAATAAATTAATAAATGGAGCCATATCATCCAGGAACTTCTGGCTGCCTTCTCTGATGGCTGTTGACTTGGCTGTGTTGTGATTTGTGCCCGGTGTAACAAAGTGTGATTTGCTACCTTTTGCCATTTACAGCCAAGCACCTTGATTTGTTGTTTTTAAATGGCTGGTTTCTTAGGGAACACGGGCCATTTTGTCCCTTGCCCTCTGGAGAAAGGCAGCCTGTTAAAGCCAAACATCCAAAGAGAGCTGCCTATTACAACTCATTTAGAACAGTGGTGATTTGTGTACGATGGGATGTCAACCTGACATGTTCAGAAATGTGATACGCCATAACATGTGATCTCCAGGTTCCTTTCATTTGCTGACTGTGCATCTCACCTTGTGACCTCCTCTATAACATAACTTGGCTCTTTCCAAGTACCAGATGTCAGTTTCATTAGCCGCAACCAGGCTATTTTCCCATGTATTAAGGTTCTGAGTTACACAAAATTGCTATTAAAAGAGAGAGAGACGGAGAAAGAGAGCCCCTTTTCAAAACTTCACAGTCAAATAGTCCTTTGCGCTTGCCAACACCGGCTTCTCCTCCAAATTCACCTTGGCTGCCACCTGTTATCAGACATCTATAGTTTTGGAATTTACTTCTATGGAACAATTTTTTAAATGTAGATTTTGATTGCAGTATCTAGTAGAACATACTGTGCAATTCTTTTGATTCTCACTAGTGATAGGGAACTATCACCAGCTCCAAGGAGAGGTATTTGCAAGTGTTGAGGACATTCAAGGGGATCAGTGGCTATATGTTGGACTGATAGCAGAATCCTGTGCCCATTGACTCAGAAGTAAGTCCTAATGTGATCAGTTAGACTTACTCCCAGGAAAATGTGCATAGGATTGCATCCCCAGTAAGGTGCTAATGCGCAGAGGATCAGGGACATGTAGTCAGGGG
>NC_089836.1:5498616-5506116 GCF_035046505.1 Tiliqua scincoides | reverse complement strand
TTGGCTTGCCGAACCAGTTGCATAGTCATCTCTAAAGTCATGAATGCACTAGGATACCTTAGACAAACCACTTGCTCTTTGTCTTCCACTTGGGCTACTTGGTGTTTCCAAACACCAAATTCCGCAAAACAAACAAACAAAAACGCACCTTTTTCATCCCCCTCTACCCATAACTCAGTAGAGGCACCTCTGTTGAAAAGAATGAAGAAACTCTAACTGAGTAAAGAGCTCCATGTGTCCTTCAGAGTGAGCTCATGTGCCAGGGATTGGTAGTCTTAGGCAACAGAGAACATGAAATAACCATCATCAGTTGGTGTAAGAAGGGCCTAATGCCAGTTTTAAGTGATGTAAAAGTTGTTCGCAGTTATGCGTTACATATTCCTGCATTAAGTGTTGGAGGGGGTAGAAAGCCATAAATATGCAATTCAAGACTCCTGAACTGTTGCTATTTTGGAAATTAAAACAATGTCTTATCCTCGCTGAGACTCTCTTGCTGGCTTTTGACAGTCAGTTGTGCCATTTAACTCAACTTCTTTTTCATAAAAAAAAAGAGGCTGTTAATGAGTCCCTGGAGAACTTTGAAAATAACAAGACGTTTACTTAAAGAAAAAAGTATAAGCGTGAGAGAGAGAGAGAGAGAGAGAGAGAGAGAGAGAGAGAGAGAGACTCAGACTTTTGGGGCACTTAAACTTCTGTCTTACCAAAAGGAAAGGGGAGGGGAGAATTGCACCTAAATTATGCTGTTAGGTTGTGCTTTGAGGGTTTGACAGACTGGGATGGCAAAAAATCACAATCGCCATATAACTGGTGGATTGAATGCTAAGGATTTAATGCTTAGGATTCTAATGGGCTTTTTCAGAGTGCTTTGCATGATTTATCTTAAAAAAAATAATAATAATACAGGTATTTATATACTGCCTTTCTTGGTCCTCAGATTTCTCCTCAGACTTTATTCAAGGCGGTTTACATAGGCAGGCTATTTAAATCCCCGTAGGGATTTTTACAATTGAAAGAAGGTTCTATCTTTCAAGAACCACAACATTCAGATGTTTCTTTCTGATCTGGTATCGCATTCTGGCCTCCATCCTCCCACACTCAGAGCAGATGGAATAACTCGCTCAGCTTTGTCAGTTGCTTCAAGGTTGCATGGTGCCGGTGGTCTCGAACCGGTGAGCTGCGGATATTATCTTCAGGCAAACGGAGGCTCTACCCTCTAGACCAGACCTCCTGCCCTTAGATCTTACTTAGTATCCTAGTATCCTCTAGATCTTACTTACTCATCCTTACAAGAACCTTGAAACCTAAGTCACTATTATTATCCCCATATTGCAGAGGGGAAAGACCAAGGTGGAGAGGGAGTGGCTTCATAGCAGAGGCAAGATTTAAGCTGGGGATGCCTGGCTGGTTATCAGTCTGATAATCACTGCACACATCTGCATGTGGGCCAACACCCCCTTCCTCAAATTATTTTTATGACAGTGAAATAGGACATTGCACTAGAGACAACTTTCCTGCTGCGAGAAGGAGGTTGGGCTAGCTGGCCTGGAAGGCCTCTTCCAATTCTATGATTCTATGAAAATGTGGTATTCAGACATAGCCGTCGTTTTGCGTAGATAAATTTGATACACAGTAGTTGGAAACCATGCAGATTAGAAAAGCACAGGATATTTATGCACATGCTCCTAAGAACAGATGAATTGGATGGGGACGACAGGCTAGAACATGGTTTCTGCTTTTGTATGCAGAGTGTCTCAGGTGCTTTGACAGCGTCTCAGGTAGGGCAGTGCTGCGTGGAACTCTTGAGTGCTGCCGTGCCAGTCAGTGGCAACAAAGGGAAAGTCCTGGTTCAAGGTAATTTCGTGTTCTCAGGGACCACATGAAGGTGTTTCCACATCACTCCGAAGCTTCCTATCTTCGCGTATGCGCAACCTCCTGATTTTAGAAATGGGCTATGTCAGAAGGCCAGATGCAAGGGAGGGCACCAGGAAGCAGGTCTCTTGTTATCTGGTGTGCCTCCCTGGGGCATTTGGTGGGCTGCTGTGAGATCCAGGAAGCTGGACTAGATGGGCCTATGGCCTGATCCAGCGGGGCGGTTCTTATGTTCTTATCTGATCCTGGGCAATCTTGGTCCAAACTACCGCACAAGGCTGTTGTGAAGGGTGTGAGAGAAGCCATGTACAGTGGCATAGATAAGGCATCTGTCAGCCGGGGGCACAAAAATTTTTACACCACCCTATACTCTCCATGACATCCCCCCATACATCATCTTAGAGGCCTCTGAAAGGCACCTCCAGTTTTTGGAAAGCAAAAAAACCTGAGGTGCCTTTCAGAGGCCTCCAGGAAGCCCTCTGAGACCCTGGGAGTGCGGGGACAATGAGTACCACCTTCTGACACCCTGAGCATCATGCCTTGGGGGATGTCTTAGAGGCATTTTGGGACAGGGAGCCATTTAGTTATTTGATTTTTCTCTGTAAACCGCTTTGTGAACTTTGAGTTGAAAAGCGGCATATAAATACTGTCAAATAATTAATTAATAATAATCTGAAAGGTGAAAACTGGAAGTGCATTTCGGAGGCCTCTAAGACAACCCCTCAAGGCATAGTAATGCAGGGCAATGTGCCCCCTGCCTCCTTAGCTATGCCACTGGCCCTGCATATCACCCAGAGGTCCTTGAAGAAAGGATGAAGTTAAAAACAAATATTCTACACATCTCTTAACATATAATTATGAATAAATATTATTAGGGGAAGGGCAGAGAAGATTGATTAATAGCCTCTAGAGACATGGGGGGGGGTTACTCTAAATCCTTCCTTCTCTTCCATCCTTTCCCCTTTGAATGGAAGGAGGAGGCCTGCGGAGTTATCTTTGGTGCCAAGAGAGAAAGACCTTGTTATTTGGTCCCAGAGTGGATTAAGTTACCAGAGCTTCTTATTCAATAGGGTTGAAAAATGGGCAATTTGCAAAACTGTTATTACTCTCAGTGCAGGGAATGACTGGCTGAAACTCAATACCACTCCAGCAAACTCTGTGTGTGTGTGTGTGTGTGTGTGTGTGTGTGTGTGTGTGGGAGGGACAACTGCAATTTTGCCCTGTCTCCCGATTACACGGGAGGTGAAGATGGAGCGGTAGCGCACAGTGCAAAAAGCAAAACAGGGAGGGAGAATCCTTGGAGAATGGGGGATGGAAGGGGGAGAAGGTGACAGCATGCACACTAGCCAATAGGCACTATTCCACAGCTAGTTTTCGATCCAAACGTGCAGGCATTTTTGCCTTCTAGAGCTCGATTTTAGAGAGGGAAAGATGTGTTTGCCTTTAATGCCGAGAAGTCTGCTTTGAAATTGGCTCCGCTGCTCTGCAAACGTTGTGTCTGTCTTCACCTGTGAGCAGTTTAATCTGTGTGAGGTTCTTATGAATTGGCAGAATCCCCCCCCCCTTTCAAGGATTCATATAAGAGATTTGATGTACTTTGGCTGAGGTGGCTGTAAATTGCAGGAGCACCTGCGATGATAAGGGAGGTGCTGAAAATCTTGATTGTTACTACACTGTGGTCACTGTGTCAGTGTCATGACTGACTGCTGTCAAGAACAGTAACCTTTGGTGCATGGAACGATACTTGCAGGGTGCGTGAGTTTCACTTGCCCCTAAACTGATATTTGCTTTGTAAACTTGTAAATTGTTTTGTAAATTTCTATTCCTAATTCCGCCTCTGAATATGATGAAATAACTCTGGAACTGCTAGTGATAAAAACCCAAGAGCAATAAAGCGATAATTGAAACAACTGCAGGGACAGTTGCAGAATGAAAAATAAAAAAGCAGCCTAATATGACATCCTCCAAAATTTAAAGCTTGGAAACGTAAAAACATCTTGGCTTGCTGCTCACAGAGTAGATGCTAGTTGAGCCTCCCTGGAGGGACCCTTCCATAAATAGGAGCCAGCACTATGAAGGCCCTGTTGCGGCATGCCTCACCTCAGATGGTGGTGGTAGCTGGAGGATGGCCTGCAAACCTGACTTAAAAATAGCAGGTAAATTCCATGCTGGACATATGAAACTGTCTTCTATTGGAGGTTCTTTGGTTCATTTTGCTTAGCATTATTTAGCTGCGAGCTCTCCAGGATTTCTCAGTCCTGCTTAGAGGTGCTGCCAGAATTGAACCGGGGACTTTTCTACGCACAAAGCAGATATGTCACCACTGAGTGACTCGCTGATTATTCATTAGAAAAGGTATTGAGAACAAAACACCTAATATTAGAATGCCGTTGTACAAATAGATGGTAAGGCCACACCTGGAGTTTTGTGTCCAGTTCTGGTCGCCGCATCTCAAAAAAGACGTAGTGGAAATGGAAAAGGTGCAAAAGAGAGCGACTAAGATGATTATGGGGCTGGGGCACCTTCCTTATGAGGAAAGGCTACGGCGTTTGGGCCTCTTTAGCCTAGAAAAGAGACGCCTGAGGGGGGACATGATTGAGACATACAAAATTATGCAGGGGATGGACAGAGTGGATAGGGAGATGCTCTTTACATTCTCAATAACACCAGAACCAGGGGACACCCACTAAAACTGAGTGTTGGGAGAGTTAGGACAGACAAAAGAAAATATTTCTTTACTCAGCGTGTGGTCAGTCTGTGGAACTCTTTGCCACAGGATGTGGTGCTGGCGTCTGGCCTGCACGCCTTTAAAAGGGGATTGGACAAGTTTCTGGAGGAAAAATCCATTATGGGTTACAAGCCATGATGTGTATGCGCAACCTCCTGATTTTAGAAATGGGCTATGTCAGAATGCCAATGCAAGGGAGGGCACCAGGGTGAGGTCTCTTGTTATCTGGTGTGCTCCCTGGGGCATTTGGTGGGCCGCTGTGAGATACAGGAAGCTGGACTAGATGGGCCTATGGCCTGATCCAGTGGGCTGTTCTTAGGTTCTTATGATCATAGTCAGGACCCAGCCCCCAACGTTGTCTCCTTACCTGGTGGAGTGCTGGCCTCCTCCCCCCTCCCTTGCCCCACTTTCTACATTCAAAAAGGAAGCATACAGAACAAGTGTGGATGAAGGACATTGGTGGGCTAGAGCAAACTTGTCAAACTTGTTTCATACAGCATTCATGACGCATGGTGATGTCATTAAGCAGAAAATGGCACTTTTTCCTCACTTAGGAGCTCGTTAGCCGCATCCGGCCCACGGGCCTTATGTCTGACACCCTTGGGCTAGAGCAGGGGTGCCCAAACCCTGCCCCTGGGACCACTTGTGGCTCTCGAAGACTCCCAATGCGCCCAGCCTCCAATGAGCCTGTGGCCCTCCAAAAACTTGCTGGAGCCTGCACTGGCCCGACACAACTGCTCTCAGCGTGAGGGCAACTGTTTGATCTCTCGCTTTAGCTGTGGGATGAGGGCTCCCTCCACTGCTTGCTGTTTCGCGTCTGTGATGCAGTAGCGGCAGCAAAGAAAAGGCCAGCCTTGCTTTGTGCAAGGTCTTTTATAGGCCTTGACCTATTGCAAGACCTTCATTCATTCATATAAGTTCCACCTCTAGTATATTAATTTATGTAAACTTATGTAAATTTATTCAAATTTTAAATGTAAATTAATTCTTTTTTTCCCCGGCCCCCGACACAGTGTCAGAGAGATGATGTGGCCCTCCTGCCAGAAACTTTGGACACCCCTGGGCTAGAGCATTGGAGACACTCTAGCTGATCACTCTACACTTTTTGAATTTGAAAAAGGAATGGGGAAGAGGAAAGTGACAGGAAGTCAGATGGGAGCAAATCCCTGCATGTCTTCTAAAAGGGAACAAGGAGACTGGGGCGCTCAAAGGCACATGTAGGGTTATCTTCTGAAATCTAACATGGGAAAATTCTTAGCTCTTCAGACTCTTCCCAACTGCCCCCTTACCCCTATATTTGCCTTGTGAGATAAACTATCCCATGTTTCCTCCATAACTGGTAGCTCTACCTTTTGAAGATAAACCACACATTTTTTAAAATGTATCATATGTCCACACTACTGTTATTTTAGAGTGCTTTTACGGTTAAGCAATTCCACATTGTAAAAATACACCCACCCACCCACCCACACACACACACACACACACACACACACACACACAAAATCACCACCTTTCAATGCACTTTGATGCAATTCAATTGCTTCTAATGCACTTTGAAGCCACTAGGTAAATCTGTTCATGACTCTGTCTTGGTAGGAAGGAAATAGCCGCTGGAGAGAACCTTAAAGATTGTCACACAAATATTTTAATGCACACCACCTCCAAGTATTTTTTTGTTTTGTTTTGTTCTGGCTTCTTCCCCAACCTTTATCTGGCCCTGACTGCAGTGAAAGGAATTGTCAGCAGCTGGGCTTTAAAGCACAGTCTCTAAACTTGAACTGCTTGCAAAAAGAAAAGAGTCAAGGCTTGGCAATCCACCCATCCTTTTAAATCCTTCAGAGCCAAGAGCCTGCAAGCTTTTTTTCTGGGCCAGTGAAATTAAACTTAATAAAAAAAATGCTTTTGAGGTTTTGAAATTAGCCGTGATGGAGAATCTGGTGGGGTTCAAGACCAACTTGTCTAATTTTCTCTGCGCGGAGCGTGTGGAAAGTTCAGCAGAAAAATAAAAACCCGAAGCCCTAAACAGATATCTTGGACATAGTATCTGTTCGCACGGAGGCTTTTGACTTTGATCTCCCGGCCAGCCGCCAGTCATTTACTGAAGTTTTATGGCCCTTGCTTAGTAAATGGCTGCCTTCTCCAGCTGTCATATCTTGTTTTATTTGCATCAGAGGCTGCAATTATATTCACGCAAACTTTCCTTTTTCTTTTTGGCCTCAAAAGCTGAGAACGGCTGATGATTTATGTTCCCTACCAGGCAATTCCTCCTGCCTCTGATACACATGCGATATGTCAAAGAGAGAGAGAGAGAGGCAAAAACACGCATACACACAACCAAAACAAGAGAACCCACAAAGTCCTGCAGCTGAAGGCTGGGCCCCTGCTGTTTCTTTGGCCCTGCCTCCAGGATGCTGTGGATTCCATCCAATTTTGGCAATGGGTGGGAGGGGAAGTCCCCCCCCCAGCTCCTCTTCCCACTTAGTTTCTCCTTTTTTCTTGTTTCCATCTCTCCTCTGCCTTGTCCCCTGCTTTTCAGACTTTCTGTACGCAGCCCGTCTTTCTCCAGCCTCTCTGCTTTTGGACCCCGTTCTATTCTCTCTCTCCTCCTTAACCACCCAGACCTGGCTCTGGGCCTCCCTGTGTCAGAGACGTCAGTGCACCAAAGGCAGATTTTAGGTGTTTTGCTTGCCAATTTGGAACATACACTGGAAACGTTGTACCGGAAAGGAGCGTCACTGATACCGCGGTGCCTCTCTGAAGGGGTGAACCAAAGGGTGGGATCTTTTCGGTGTTGCCCCTTTAGTGGCAATCAGGGGCAAGTCCAGTAAAAAAAAAAAAAATGACACTGCCGAAGTTGGTTGTTACCGTTGGCAAGGAGGGAGGGCAACATCTTGCTTAGC
>NC_089836.1:5486116-5493616 GCF_035046505.1 Tiliqua scincoides | reverse complement strand
AGCTGCCATCCATGTGAGAGAGGGAGGCTGTAAGCAGAGCCAACTGGTTTGGAGAAATGCAGCATTGGCTGCATTATGTTCTTATGGCTGCTGACCCCGGAGCGCAGGGGAGAAAACAGACCCGGCCCTGCTTGGTGACTCAACCTTCACGAGACAATACCCGGTTCTGCACCTCCACAAACAAATGCATCCCTGCGTACAAACACTTGATATCAACTTACCACTCTGAATACCTTTCCATTTAATCCACGGCTCGGCTGAGGTGCGTTCCTATAAGGGAAGACTTATTTCATTTCCATGAAATGTTTATTTTTTCTGGGAAGTTTCTCTCGCACCTCCTTAAATTTTACGGCACTTTGGCGTTCGGCTGGCTACAGAGTCCTCTTGAGGAAGCTGGCGAGGTTCAAGAGGGACCATAAATTTCAAATTCTCTGGGTTAGAATAATGGAAGTGCGTTGAGATCTTAACCTTTAAAGGATCAATACAAACTTGTGTGGGGTTTTTTTTGTTTTTGGTTTGCCTACCCACCCACCCCTCTCTTTTTCTGTAGTACCATAAAATTCCAACTCAGGAGAAAGAAAAGAAAAGAAAAATTCTAGAGTTTCAGAGGAAAGAGGAGACGGATCCCATAAAGAATCCCCATTTGAGTCATGGGGCTAGGCTGCTTCCATGTTGGGCTTGTTTGCATTTTTGCAGGAAGCGTTGTTTCTTATTAAACAAGCAGCCTACAGCATGACCACTATTGTGCCCAACTTTGCATGGTCTAAGGAGGCCAGGGAAGGCTGTGCACTTGGGCCTCAGAAGACCTTACAAAGCCTGCTGGAAGACTTAATGTGTTTTTCCCCAGTCATGGAGCCTGGGGCAATTGCTTCCCCCCCCTCCCCACATCTTAGCTATGGCCATGGAAGAAAGACATATTGTCTTGCTGGAAGAAAGAATGACCGCATTCATTCACGCAGTCATGGTGAATTCTTCACCTGCTGTGCATACTTGGCATTGTGTGGTGAAGTTACGAGACTCCCAAGATATCCCAGTAAGCCAAATATTGCCCCCTTACGTGGTGGCATGCTAGCCACCTCCTACCGCTCCTCCGCTTCCTGCTCACTGGATTCAAAAATCAAGGAGGGGAAAGGAGAAGACGAGGAAGTGTGGAGGCAACACAGACACTAGCCAACACCCCACCACCACCACCACTGTGATTCCATCGGCATCAAAATCAGATTTTCCTTTGTTCAAACTGAAATGTGGTTGGCAACCTTCAGTCTCGAAAGACTATGGTATAAGCGTACAGCACCCGGTATTCCCAGGTGGTCTCCCATCCAAGTACTAACCAGGCCTGACCCTGCTTAGCTTCCAAGATCAGGGTAGAAGCCTACAGCACCCAGTATTCCCAGGCGGTCTCCCATCCAAGTACTAACCAGGCCTGACCCTGCTTAGCTTCCAAGATCATGGTATAAGAACATAAGAACAGCCCCACTGGATCAGGCCATAGGCCCATCTAGTCCAGCTTCCTGTATCTCACAGCGACCCACCAAATGCCCCAGGGAGCACACCAGATAACAAGAGACCTCATCCTGGTGCCCTCCCTTGCATCTGGCAAGCCTACATCTGCATAAGCCTACAGCACCCGGTATTCCCAGGCGGTCTCCCATCCAAGTACTAACCAGGCCTGACCCTGCTTAGCTTCCAAGATCAGATGAGATCGGGCATCTGCAGGGTAACAGAACACTGGGTTTCCTCTCAGAGTGCTCTTGGGTGAGTCCCACGCATTGAACCTAATCCACCCCAAAGGATTGTTGTGAGGTTTAGGCCTTTGCTTAAGCTTAGGTTTACTGGTGGCAGCAGTAAGAGATAGTTCCTCTTCTATTGGTGCATGGGGGGTGGAGTTTGTGGTGGCTGACCAATATTTGGAGGGTTTTGAGGGATTGGCTCTATGCAGGTCAATCTCAGATACAACCCCTAATTTATCCCTATTGTATAAGATGATAGATTTGCATCTTATCTCTTTAGATTAGCTTCATAATGTAGATAAGCAAACAGAAACAAGAAATCAATTCCCATTATCCACTGGGGGTTCCTGGAAACCCCAGGAAATCCTTTGGGATCAATGTGGTTTGGGAGATGGGCTGCTGACCTGCCAGCAGGGGATACCTCTAAAATGGCATGGAGACCTTCAGAATGGCAACGGAGACCTTCAAAACGGTGTGGAGAGCTGCCAAATGGTGTCTGTGAATAGCGCGGATAGCTACAAAATGGCATCCTGAACAGCTTCAGGATGACTGCAGATTCCATGGATAACTTCAGAATGTCACCCTAGTCTTTAACGTGGCATCCTTCTTCGTTCGACACGTGAACAAACATCTGTGCTGGGGCGTAAATCAAATTTGCACCTCGGCTGTGCAATCAGACCCTTCTATCTCATCACCTGCAACACCCAAACCCTGAGGCCTCGGCTGTGGGTGTCATTCCAGCTATCGTGAGCATCTTGTCCTTCCCTTGCCTGCTTCTGGGAACGCTTGCATCTCTGACGGTTTGCCTCTCACTTGAAGCCTCTTTAGCTCAAAAGAATGTTCCTTCATGACAGCTCTGTGCAACTGCAAGGAGGCCCAGCAACTCAGAACCATGTCGAAGCCAAAAATGCACATTAAGGGCCCAAGGACATGTCACACTGTGATGGCTTCCCTCAGCTTTTCCTCTCTCTCTTTTTAAATGAAATGCTTACTATAGTTCACTTTTTCTTCTGTTTTTATCCCACCCTTCCATCAAGGAGGTTGGAGCCACAGGCAAGCCTTCTCTGTCCCCAACAACAGATCTATTCATTTGCTTTTGTTCATGCCAGATATAGGCAAATAAAACATGAAATTTTGTTCCTTCCAATCTTGTGGAAGCATTTTTGTCTCTGTAGACAGCAGCTTCCTGTGTAGACTGCCCCTAAATTTGAGCCAGCACCCAATCACGTTTTAGTGAACCTTTATTGGCATTAAGATAAATAAGCAACAACAACATCAATAGCAACCGCCTGCACAATGGCTGAGTTGCCAAAAGTGACAGTCGAAACAGGGGACTGATAAAGGAAAGCAGCACCCAGTCCTAACCAAGTTTTCAACACTGATGCAACCCCAAGCAAGTTAAGGGGACAAACAGTCCCTTACTTTAAGGAAGCCTTTGTGACTACCCACCACCTCATGGTTCAGTGCAGGGGTGTCCAAAGTTTTTGGCAGGAGGGCCACATCATCTCTCTGACACTGCTTTGGGGGCTGGGAAAAGAGAGAATTAATTGACATTTAAAGTTTGAATAAATTTACATAAGTTTACATAAATGAATATACAACATACAACAAACCTTTATTAGGCATATAGTTTTACAACTAATATCTCCAAACATAAATGAATATATTAAAGATGAACTTATATGAACGAATGAAGGTCTTGCAATAGGTTAAGGCCTATTGCACAAAACAAGGCTGGCCTTTCCTTTGCTGCCGCTACAGCATCACAGATGTGAAACAGCAAGCAGAGGAGGAAGCCCTCATCCCACAGCTCACGCAAAGAAGTCAAACAGTTGCCTTCACGCTGAGAGCAGTTGTGTTGGGCCAGTGCGGGCTGCAACAAATCTCTGGAGGGCCAGAGGCTCATTGGAGACGGGGGCTCCCTGAGGGCCGCATTGAAAGGCCTCGAGGGCTGCATGTGGCCCCAGGGCCAGGGTTTGGGCACCCCTGGTTCAGTGCAAGGATGAGTAAAGGATGATGTTCTGAGTAGAGTAGTTGGCAACCTTCAGTCTCGAAAGACTCTGGTATCGCGCTCTGAATGGTGGTTCTGGAACAGCGTCTAGTGTGACTGAAAAGGCCGATTCGGGAGTGACAATCCCTTCCACACCGGGAGCAAGTGCAGTCTGTCCCTGGTCTGTCTCCCTGGCTATGGGCCTTCCTTCTTTGCCTCTGCCTCAGACCGTTGGCCAAGTGTCTCTTCAAACTGGGAGAGGCCATGCTGCACAGCCTGCCTCCAATCGGGCCGCTCAGAGGCCAGGGTTTCCCACTTGTTGAGGTCCACTCCTAAGGCCTTCAGATCCCTCTTGCAGATGTCCTTGTATCTGAGTAGGAACTGATTATATCACCTGGGGGAAAAAGTTGCAGGGTAGAAAACTATCAGTGGATGAGGAGAGGCCATAACCAGCACTGAGTGGGCTGGAGAAGACACACACACACAGGATGGGACAAAACTCTACAGCAGCTGGTGAGGAGATGGGCTGTGATTTTCCCACTTGGGTGAATTTGCGATGGTGAGAACTGCCTCGGGGCACTGCACGCCCAACTCCTGCTGAAGGTTGAGGTATTGCGGGGAATCGGAACCAGGAGATGAAGGGAGATCTAAGAATCAAGAAGCTGGAACCAAGAGACAACCATTGTAAGTTGTCCTGAATCTTGTGAGCGGAGTGGGGTACAGCAGCACTTTTGACATCCACCCTCTTGATGAATCCTCCTTTCATGGGTCAGTGGAAGATCTGCCATGTGACCAGGTTTCTTCTGAGAAGGGACACACTTAACTGGATCTCACCTGTATCATCTCTTAGGTAGGATGGGTTTGTAGCTCATTCGCTTCCTGCTTTGTATGCAGAAAGACCCAAATTCATTCCTTGGCATCTCCACGCAGGACTGGGAAATAACTTGGAAAGCTTATGACAGTGCAGACAATTCTGGCTAGATGGACCGATGAGGCAGCTTCCTATGTTCATGTGCCTGCACCTGAAATGCGCCTGGGATCCCCTCGTGTGCCATTTTCCGTGTGAGAATTTCCTGAAAGGTATGTTCCCAGGAAAGATGCTTTAGGCCCCATACTGCCTCTGGGGCACGAGACCCACAACCAGGAACTTCTTCGCCGTATGCACCGCCTGACTTAAAATTAATCCTGGACAAACCTTTGCTTTTGACCCCTTTGAAGATCAATGGAGAAAGAAAATCCACCCTGCCCCTCCCGGCTCTTAATTGTTAGCAGTTTTCCAGGCCTCTGTGAGAGGAAGTGCTGACCATTTGACCACGGGGCGGCCACTGCTTTGGGTGCTGGGTGTCTCTGGAGCGCACGGTCAAACAGGCATCTGTGTGCCAAAGCAATCTCAGTGCCCTGATCAGTTAGTTGTTTGCCAAAATTTCTCTAGGCTTTGCAGAGTCCTGCCGTGCGCAGTGGAGACTTGGTACGTGCATCTACTCAAAATGGACTCGGAAGGACCTATGCATTCCTTCTTGTTTTCCAAGTCACCAAATTGGGATTAGCAGCAGCTGCAATTAATTATTAATTAAACCCTTCCAGGAGCTCTGGGGGTGGTGGAGGCGAATGAACACATCTTCCGTCAAAGGGGAGGAAGGGGACAGAGGGGGGGGGAAGGCTTCTGCGCACATTCCAACAGTTTGACCGCTTTCTGGACAGTGGCTTGCTTTTTTCACGGTCTCCTACCTGCCCCCTGCGAGCCCGGCCCTAAGACTCCAATATGGTTCTGCTTAATAACTTCACACATACAAAGGAGGGATTGTAGGGAGGGTGGAGAGAAAGAACCTCGTCCGAAAGCCAGAGAGCACAGGACAGCGATGGGTTCCTCATGTTGGAAGGTGTCACTTTTACTGGGCAAATCAATTCCACATTCCCCTTCTTATCATGAAAGCAAGGAGAGGACAAATTGCATTAGTAATGGTCTGTCTTGTCGGCTCCTGGTGGACTGACGTGACCCAGCAAAAGAAGAGCAGGAAACGGTTGTATTTTTTAATGAGATGCGACAAACGGGACCGTTTGGGGGGGGCTGGAGTTTAGCGGACAGTATTTTATTTTTATTTTTTTTGCCTCCAATTGATTTATTTATATAATCACTGTTTAACTTGCTTTATCTTTGGAAGGAAATCAAAGCAGTTGGCAACTGTCAAACTAGTCGTGCACACATAAAACAGCCCCATAAAGAAAGACAGAAAACCAGGGAAGAGAATGCAAAGAATAGCATCGGAGCAGATAAAACAACAAGCAAGCATTTAAGAGCCTTAGAAACAAAATGGAAGGGAGAAGGTGGGGCGAGGGGGCGCTCTACACCTGTTCGGAATGTTTGATAGGTGACCTGCACATGCCCGATCTCGTCTGATCTCGGAAGCTAAGCAGGGTCAGGCCTGGTTAGTACTTGGATGGGAGACCGCCTGGGAATACCGGGTGCTGTAGGCTTATACCATGATCTCGGAAGCTAAGCAGGGTCAGGCCTGGTTAGTACTTGGATGGGAGACCGCCTGGGAATACCGGGTGCTGTAGGCTTATACCCTGATCTCGGAAGCTAAGCAGGGTCAGGCCTGGTTAGCACTTGGATGGGAGACTGCCTGGGAATACCGGGTGCTGTAGGCTTATACCATGATCTCGGAAGCTAAGCAGGGTCAGGCCCGGTTAGTACTTGGATGGGAGACCGCCTGGGAATACCGGGTGCTGTAGGCTTATACCATGATCTCGGAAGCTAAGCAGGGTCAGGCCTGGTTAGTACTTGGATGGGAGACCGCCTGGGAATACCAGGTGCTGTAGGCTTATACCATAGTCTTTCCAGATTGAAGGTTGCCAACCATCTCCCTATACTGAACACTATCTCCCGATTTCGTCTGATCTTGGAAGCTAAGCAGGGTCAGGCCTGGTTAGTACTTGGATGGGAGACCGCCTGAGACTACCAGGTGCTGTAGGCTTATACCATAGTCTTTCGAGACTGAAGGTTGCCAACCAGCCAGCCGGGACCAGGTGGTGAATGGCAGCAGCTCCCCATGTAGAGGTGTTTCCCAGGCCTCTGTGGAGATACTAGGGACTTTTGGCGTGCAGCTGCAACTCCAGTAGAGGCACCAAGATTCAGCATTATCTGAGGGTCATGCTATCTACAGCAGGAGCCACCAAACCCTGGCCTCTGGGCCAGATCTGGTGCTCCGTGAGTCTCCTTCCAGGCACGGTGGAGCAATGGAGAAGTCTTATTGTTCCACACCGCAGCCAACGTTCGTTGTCCCAAGCCACACAGACATGTGCCGGGCAGCCACTTCTGCCAGGAAGTCAGGGTGCAGGGTGGGGTGACAGAAGCCGCGTGGCACAGCGGTTTCTGTGTGAAGATTGGGGGGGGGGGCGATGAATGTTGGCTGCAGCGTGGAATGGTAAGGCTTCACCATTGTTGCACCGCGCCCAGATGGAGAATCTTGGAGTGCAGCAGACTGTGGTTTGGAAAACACTGATCTAGAGGCATTCCTCAAGGACCACTCCAGCCTTTGGGTGGTTGGCAGCCTATGGAGAATTGATGCGTATTCTTTTCTGTTGAGGGAGAGAACTGGGTTGGGTTTTTGCTCCCCCAAGAGAAACCCAGAAGAATGCTCCCAAAGTGGAAGATAACCCTCATCGCTAGTCACAGGAGACAAAGAACTCAATGTTCAGCCAAATCGAAAGCTCCAGTCAAAAAGCCAGACTTTTTGACCAGCTGCTAGAAGTGGCTGGAGACGGCATTCCATGATGGTG
>NC_089836.1:5458616-5481116 GCF_035046505.1 Tiliqua scincoides | reverse complement strand
ATCCCTCAAAAAAATTTTTTAAAAAAGGGGCCATGATTTATCAAGGAGAAGAACCAGGATGTAGGACTTGTTATTGGCAACCTTCAGTCTCGAAAGACTATGGAATCGCACTCTGAAAGGTGGTTCTGGCACAGCATCTAGTGTGGCTGAAAAGGCCAATCCGGGAGTGACAATCCCTTCCACACCGGGAGCAAGTGCAGTCTGTCCCTGGTCTGTCTCCCTGGCTATGGGCCTTCCTTCTTTGCCTCTTTGCCTCGGTCTGTTGGCCAAGTGTCTCTTCAAACTGGGAAAGGCCATGCTGCACAGCCTGCTTCCAAGCGGGCCGCTCAGAGGCCAGGGTTTCCCACCTGTTGAGGTCCACTCCTAAGGCCTTCAGATCCCTCTTGCAGATGTCCTTGTATCGCAGCTGTGGTCTACTTGTAGGGCGCTTTCCTTGCACGAGTTCTCCATAGAGGAGATCCTTTGGGATCCGGCCATCATCCATTCTCACGACATGACCGAGCCAATGCAGGCGTCTCTGTTTCAGCAGTGCATACATGCTAGGGATTCCAGCACGTTCCAGGACTGTGTTGTTTGGAACTTTGTCCTGAGCTTAAACTGCCATCAGATGTAGGACTTACTGTCTGATAAATAGGGACAGCTGAAGCACAAGACATCTTGTACAGGGAGCATCTACCACATAAACTCTTCAACTTTCAAGGGGTTCTGAGACATATGATCAAACTGTGGACCCACTTAGGTGGGTCACAAGCCTATTTCAGGTGAGTCACATAGCACCTAGGCTCCCAGTGCTAAAACATTTGAAAACCACTTTCTAGGGCATGTTTTCAGGAGAAAATTGGTTCTTTTCATTCATGCTGACACTCTGTACGGATTGGGAAAGTATATACCTGATCTCTCCTCATAGCTGCATGTTGCAAGGGAGGTCGGGTTGGATGCCATTTGGGAAAGCTTGACTAGCATTTATCGTTCTTCTCATGGAGGAGCCCCTTATAGACTTCCAGGACCTTCTGGACCTTCCAGGAACATGCTTTGGAAAAACCACTTAGTAGTGTATATAGCGATAGGCTGCTACCATGTTTTCTCAGTATCTGGCCACATGGGGGCAGGCTTGGACCTTTCTTACATCTTCAGGTGTCTGCTGCCTGGTCTGTGGTACTTTGGGAGTGTATCCTTTGTTAGCTTTGATTCCTCAGGCTGTCACTGGATACTTGCATTCTTCACAGCCAGGCTCTCCTCCCCTTTCTAGTAGTTCAATGCACAATATCGGAGCAAATTCACATGCAGTGTACTATATACTTATATTACTTCTACTAGTAATCGTCATTCTAGCATGGATGGGGACCATGGCTTCTAACAGAGTGGTCTGCCTAAGGTTACGTAGTGAGATCACGCCAGAGGTGAGACTACTGCCATGATCTCACTACGTAACCTTAGGCAGACCACTCTCTTAGAAGCCATGGTCCCCATCCATGCTAGGATGACGACGATATTCACCTTATAGGATTATTGTAAGGATAACGAAGCAATGCACATGACAAGGTTTGCACACTGGTTTACAAATGCTATGCAAATATTAATAACTACTACTGTGAGTACTAAGAACCACTGCCTACTACTAACCTTAATAATACTAATGTGACTTACAATTAATAATAATAATAATAATAATAATAATAATAATAATAATAATAATAATAATAATAATAAACAACTTTATTTCTATCCTGCCCTTCTCCCTAAAGGGACCCAGGGCGGCTTACAACATATAAAAACAGATTAAAACATAATTTCACAAACAGATAAAAACATATTAAAAACACATTAACAGAAACCATAAAAACAGTAGTCAGATAAAAGTCAGAATAAAAAAGAGCATAAAACAGCAGTTCTTAGAGGAATCAGCAAATAAAAGATGTATAAAAGAAGTTAAAAAGGCCATGAAGTCAGAAGGCTTGTTTAAACAGCAGGGTCTCCAGGCCTCGCCGAAAAGTCTCAAGAGAGGGAGCCATTCTCAAGTCAAGGGGAAGGGAGTTCCACAGCGTTGGTGCCACTACTGAGAAGGCCCTGTTTCTTGCCACCGCCCCACGTACCTCCTTAGGCGGCAAGTATTCCTAATTTATGGAATACTTTCTGAAAGCTAACCTAGATGTGATTTTTAAACATGTAGTTTGACATATGCTGTTTCTGTTTTAGTAAATATTAATGAGGAGGAGGGTTAAACCGCCCCCACCCCACAACACAGGCTTAATCTGGATTTTACTGCTCATACATCAGAAGGCAGTGGGGTGGGCCTGCTAATCACCGCGAACGGTAGCATCCTAGAGGTGGAAGCCGTGTTGGAGAGAGTCTAGCCTACCACTCTCCTCTCCTCTTCTTCACTTCCTGTCTTTCCTGCTTTGTTTTCCACACTACTTCTTTCACTCCATTCCCCTGTTCCTTTTTGACTCTAAGAAACTGCAGGAGGAGGAATGTTGGAGGAGAACTGGATAATAATAATAATAATAATAACAGTATTTATATACCGCTTTTCAACTAAATGTTCACAATGCCAGGTCTCCTGTCCTGCTTGCAGTTCTAGTGCCCTTATTCTGCAAACTGCCAACATTTCAACAACCAGTTGTGGAAGAGGATGGAAAATCTGGGGCACTTTGGGAAAGAGGGTTGAAAAGAAATGAGTATATTTACTGAAGGAAGTGACAGTTGCACCACAGGCTTGAGAGCTCGGACGTGTGCTTTGCTCTGGCTATTATGAGAAGCTGTAATTATTTTTTTATTTATTCTGGAACTTGCAAACTTTCATTCTGGCTGTTGAAGAAAGATCCAATGGACATGTATCTGGAAGCCTTGAGGCTGAATTTGGAATCATACAGAATGAATATTGGTTCTAGATTTCAAATAAGTACCATACTAAGAGAAAGCTTGCAAGCCATGATGTGCGTGTGCAGCCTCCTGATTTTGGAAATGGGCTATGTCGGATGCAAGGGAGGGCACCAGGATGAGGTCTCGTGTTATCTGGTGTGCTCCCTGGGGCATTTGGTGGGCTGCGCTGAGATCCAGGAAGCTGGACTAGATGGGCCTATGGCCTGATCCAGTGGGGCTGCTCTTATGTTCTTATGCTCCCTGGGGCATTTGGTGGGCCGCTGTGAGATACAGGAAACTGGACTAGATGGGCCTATGGCCTGATCCAGTGGGGCTGCTCTTATGTTCTTATGCTCCCTGGGGCATTTGGTGGGCTGCTGTGAGATACAGGAAGCTGGACTAGATGGGCCTATGGCCTGATCCAGTGGGGCTGTTCTTATGTTCTTAAAGCTGACAACTTTTTCAGGAGCTGACATTCATTAACGTATTCTTTAAAAGACTGAGAATATCTGTTCTGACCCTTCTCCTTGTATATTTTTCTGGTTGAATCTAGTGGTGGTTTTTTGTTGTTGTTGTTGTTTTTTGAAAAAAACCTTAACATGTTTAATTTTAATTATAAACATATAAAACAGACCACATCGCACAAATATAACTGCACACTTATATCTTTAAAGCATCATATTTCATACAAGCTTATATGGTGCGGTTGGATCTTAGATTCTGCTTGTTTTGTAGATGCACTGGGTCTGTGGGCCACTAGACCAGTGTTAGATTGGGCTGCTTGGCATTGCAGCAGACCATGTTGTTGTCCACCGAGGGCCATGATCCGTGACACACATTCATCGTTTTGTTACAGGGTACAGATGTTATGCCTCCAACATGACTTCAAGCCTCTATTTGTGTTCATTGTAGAAAGGGGTGGGGGAACATTGGGGTGAGAGGGAAATAACTTTAAAAGAAAAAAACCTTTTGCTTTAATAAAGAAAAAAACGTAAAAAATGTGCTTCATTTATGGCACGCACTGGACTGACAAAGCCGGATGATATTGGTATGGTAGTTACAAGCGAGTTAAGGCCTTAGGCCTAGGAGATGCTGTGTTTGTACAGATGGCCCCCGTCCTTTAGATCTAAACCTATTACTTAAATTTTCCACATAACAGCTTCCCAAAGATGTCTTTGAAAATTTTTAAAGGCAACAGGGACTTAATACTTTAATATAATCAGGCCCGATTCGATACAGATTGCTCAGAAGCACCGAATTTCTGTGGATGTATCTCAGGTTGTATCTAAATCTGGACTTCCGTGCATAGTTTTTGTGTCTGAGAGCCGTCCCCGAGCCTTATGGTCTGCAAGACAGCTCAAGTAGCTTAGCTGAAATACGAACCATGTGCTCTGAGGAGAAGCTAAGCCCACTCGTCTTCCTTTTGTCTGTTTGAATAGCCCTTGAGCCTCGGAAGACGGGGACGGATTTCTCAGCCCTTCATCGGAACGCTAATGCTTCTACGGACGGTTAAAAAAAGACATGTACTTTTTTTTTTTTTTTGCCCCAGTCCATTCTCCCCTCATATTCTGGAACGGGAGTTTTCAGACACCGTCAGTCTAGGACTTTGAAATTGAACAAATACCCTCTGAGAAATACAGTCCCATTCAAGACTCTGAATCAAATACGCTGCCCTCAATAAGCAGTTGGCTGATGGCTTCCAAATGACATGCAGCCAAAGCAAGTTGGGACTGCAGCTCCATCATCCTCATCCTCACCATTAACATGCTTGCCGTTGGGGGTGGCCAGGGTCAGAGCAACACCACCCTGTGGATCTTTGTCAGTCGAAAGCAACGGAGGGCAGGTTTCGCCATCATTGTCTGTGGTAGGGTAGTGGCTTCAAATGCTGATCTTAGCTTCATGGGTTCTAAATTCCAGCTCAGCTATGAAATTGACTGGGGGGTGCAATCCTAACCAACTTTCTAGACTGGCATAACTGTGCCAATGTGGCATGCACTGTATCCTGTCTTTTGTGCTCCCTGAGACATCTGGCAGGCCACTGTGAGATACAGGAAGGTGGACTAGTTGGGCCTTTGGCCTGATCCAGCAGGGCTCTTCTTATGTACTTAGGATGTACTGCAGAAGTAACAGATCCCAGGTTTGATGGCCTCACAGAGGCCTAAATCTCACCCAGGGTTAGATACCAAGAAAAAACATCCCCCCATTCCACATTTAAACATACAGGTTGGCCAAGTGAGATGCCCAGCCCCTTAGTGTGCAGGGTTATCATTCATTCCACAGCATACAGTCCTATGGCTGTTACTTTACACTCTGTCAACAGAAGGACCGTCTCTCCTACTATTTACGCAACAAATTGTGATCGCTTCAGAGATTGACCATGTTCCTTCCAAAGATATCACAGCTGGAAGGTCAATGAGATAGGATTTAAAAATGAAAACATAGGGTTGCGATTTTCAGACTGTGGTCACCAAAGGTGGAGGAGACTTCCTTTTCCTTCTTTGAGTGACACCCACGTCCGTGTGTGTGATTATTTAATAACGATGTATTTTTTAAAAAAATATCATTGTTAACTTGCACTTTCTTTCTCGTTTCCTTTCCATACCCCATGAATATGTCTTGGCTTTAACTTCAGGTTGTGTGTGCAGATAGGGACTATTTTGCACAAGTCCACGCAATTTTAAGTGTGGCAATAATTAATTACAATAATGCAGTCCAGGGCACAAGTGAGAAACTGTATGGAGAAAATAAGTGTACAACTTGCGCGTAAGTAGATAAGTTTGCTCCAAAAGCAGCTTTTTGCATTTTTTTTAGGCAGACAAGTGACAGAGCTTAAGCTCAGGCTAATTGGGGGCCTGTTTGGCTTCAGTCCTTTAGCACTGGACTCTACCCCAGTACTGGAATAGTGCTTCAAAAATAACACAGGCCCACACACATTTTGATGTCTTAAACGTTAGACCTATTCTTGGGTATATTTGGGGTGCTGAATCCAAAAATGGCATCGGACACCCCCTGCCAAATTTCGCATCTGGGTAACCTGCCCCCATCACCCTGGCCTTGTGACATCACTGCTTGCTTCCGCCTGACTCTATAATCTCTGGCTCTCCTGTTTTTAAGTTACGGTGGGTTCACTCTCCTTTCCTCCTGAAGCTTCTCATGAGATCTCCACAATCCATGGCTGAGATTTATTTTGGTCTTCTGCTGGATAGACTCCAGCAGGCTCGGTTATTGCTGATCCATTTCAAAATCAGACAAGAGCCTGTTTACAAGTGCTTGTGTTGTTTTTTTTTGTTGTTGTTTTAACCAATGAGTTCTGCTGAAGGGGCATCTTCTTCGGGCCGTATAAATCGTCAGAACAGCTAAAGCACACATGGTTGGCCAGTTGCAATCAATGTCCTCACGGGAGAAAGGCAATCAATAGGAAAACGGAAGGAGAGGAGGTGTAAAATCCATGGTTTAATGCAATTTAGGGACTGTTTGGAGTGATGATTTACGGAATTATAAAGGCCTGACATTTGCTGACCACTAAATTAGCCTTTAAATTATTCAATGGTTGTGGAGATTATCTCCTGACCCCTTAATGCTTTTGTTGTGGAACGATCGGGTACAGTGGGAAACAGTGAGCGATGCCCCGATCCTTCCATCGATGCTAGGTCATTATTTGTTGGCAGTAAAAAAAAAAAAAAAAAAGCTTTGCAGCTTGCCTACTCATGAGTAAGCCCCATTGAGTTCAATGGAACATAGTCCGAGGTAAGCATAAATAGGATCGCAGCCTTATTAAACTCAGGCTCTGTTTGCAGTTGGACACCACAGAATAGGATCAAAGTTGGATGGTCAAGGAGGGGTCAAGGAGCAGCAGCTTCCAGGAAATGCAAGGATGGGATAGAAAATTAAGGGTGAATCTGTTGTGCAACACAGATACGAGATTCTTCCAGATACAGGGACCTTAGCTAGTTAGGATTCAGCTTGTGTTGCTTGTCGGAGAGTCCACTGCAACTTATTTATGACACTTCTTATGTGCAACATGACCCCTCCCCCACCTCTGAGAAATTTCTCTGTGTCTTAGAGAGAAACTCATTTGGGTTTTCCTTGAAAATCCAGTAGTGCTGGGGTAGGACTGTTGAGATTTGCTTTTGATCCCCCTTTGTGCAAAATTTTGGCTCCGAGCTTTTCTTACGCTCGCCATCACAACAGCCACGCAAGTGGTTTTATTTTATAGATTGGGAACAGAGCAAATCAGGACAGGAAGCAGGAAGCATAGAAGAGCTTGCTTGCATTGGCTCCCAAAAATGCTTCTGGGCAGAATTCATGGCTATGCCTAGGGTTGCCTTTACTGGCCAAGCAGGTGTTTCAGGTTTTTGTCATGCTCCCGAGACCTACAAAACCTGTTTGACGTGAGACAAGGATGGGACCAAAAAAATGGGTGTGTATATTATGGGCAGCAATGGCTCTGGCACCGGTAATCTTTAAGTCTCTTAAGAATTATTGCCTGTACGTAGGCTGAATTTCATAGGAAGGCCTTGCATTGTTCAATCCTATAGAAAGGTTGCTTATCTTCAGTGAACATCGTCCTTAGCAGCAAGACATGGGGAACACCCATCTAAGAATAGAGAGTCAAAACTCACGCATACCCACAAGTTGAACAAGGAAGGTTGGAGACAAGAGGCTTTCAGTCTTTTAGAAATGCACATATGAAAGCCGTTAAGTGTTTATCAAAAACCTTGCTTTGGGAAGACACTTATGGTCAAAATTACTCCCAAAAAAAGCAGTGTGGCCTGCAAAACCTCCCTTTAAACAAAATTCATAAACTTTAATCGTCGTCCTTAGGGAATGTGCGCCGTGCTTCTCTGTCTCATTCACTCTGTCTCTGGCCGTGTTTACAGAACCTAGACTTGAACCCAAGACGGCTTCCGTGGCTAACTTGAAGGTATGTTGGCCATGCCAGGAGATGATCCCACAGACAGTACATTTCCTCCAGGAAGAGGCCTTTTCTTTTGTTCTGGGGTCTATCAGTCGTGATCAGAGCACTGGCTCATGTTAGTCTGTTGACCTCGGCAGCGGAAATTTGGAGAGCAGGGGAGATGTGGGGGGAATGGCAAATACTGTGGATTCTGTGGATTCTGATCCGAGCTGAAATGATTTACTAGCAATATTCTGTGTGTTTGGCTATAGTTAAAGGCAAACCTAGAGTTGACGGTGGTAGACCTGTCTTTGAAAATCCAGGTGGCACTCACGTCCTATGAAGTGGAGTGGAAGAAATGGGGGCTGAACTTTTCCCTGCCCTATGCTTCCCCCCAAATTGTTTATCCTTAGCTGCTTCTCTCCTTGTCCAGGAGTAACTGCTAGCTGGAGGGGAAAATCATCTGGGTAGAAGGACTCTGGGGACAAAAGCAGGGATGTTCGGTCAGGGGAGGCAGAGCCTCCCCTATCCTACTCCAAGCCTCAAACGCCCCTGTGATTGTGCATGCACCACCAACTTTCTGAGGGGTCATGTAATCACAGAGGAGGTTTAGCTGGTGCTAGACTAGCACTGAGGCAGGTGAGAGCGGAGTCTCCCCAGCAATCACACAACCTCTCAAAAACTGGATGGAGTTCATGTGCAACCACAGGGAATCCTATTGTGCGTGTGCATCATGCAGTTTCTGTTTGGTCGTGCAACAGCTGGGGAGGCTTGGTACTTGTCTGCCCCAGCGCTAGTCTTGTATAGAGATTCAACTGCAGCTTTGAAAGCTCCACCTCCCCAGCAATTGCGCATGCAGAAACTTGGTGACCTAGAAGTTTGGTGATGATGTGATATTTCCGAGCTCCCTGTGCAGTTCCCCCCAGCTTTGGACCTGGCCGCATGTCCCCGGACAAAAGGACAGGGGTGGATAGGGTTTGCTTCCTGCCTCATGTTACCTGTGTGGGAGACCTGCACAACACCCCCATGACGGACCTCCTCCTGTGCAGTGAGCGTGGTGTTGCCCCTGGGGCAGTGGGTGGAGTTATGTGTCAAAACCCTGCCCTTTGTCGTCGCCTGGAGGCTCCCGGTGATGTCGCATGTTTGGACGAACAGAGGAAGGCTTGCACAAGTGCATGATGCTGCCAGGAGCCTCTGGCCCTAGTTTGGAGGGGCCTGTCTTTCCAAACAGAGGGGTGGGGGTACCTGGGAACCTCCAGCCCTTTGGGGGGGGTCCTCCTGTGCTTTAGGGACACCTGGTGGTGGCAGACGGTGCAGCACCCCACCTGGTGCGTAATCCGGTGCGGTTTTGCACTCCTGCACCCACCTGCCACTGTAGTTTGACTCTCCTCCCAATTTTGGTTTCTGCTTTTGGATTCCTGGGTGGGTATCAGACACCTGGCAGGCCACAATCCGTGGCGGTTGAGCCTGCATCCAACTTCTGTTTTGTGCTGTTGGAGGTGCCTAACCTACATGCCCGTGCAAATAAAACAAGAAGAGAAAAAAACAAAAACAAAACACAAAGCCCTCTGAGCGCACGCAAGATGCAAAGCCAGGGAACTGTCAAGCAGTTTCCTCTACTGCATTCATCAGCCTGAAAAATGTCTCGCTGGAGGTTACCGTAATCGCATTTGAGCCATCCCAAACATGTTGAACCTCTAAAAGAAAGACCCATTCCCATGCAGCGTCTGTACCTTCGGGGACCCCTTGCACGGTTGATTGAGTATCTGTGATTCTCCGTGCGCCTCTGAAAAGACGAGATTCAATTTTGGGGTTTTTTTCCTGTTGCACTTGGGGAGAGAAATTGGGGGCAACTCCTTCCAAACACGTCTTGCAAATCTCCTTTTCCTCTTTATTTTCTATCCCTTCTGGGTTCAGGGGGAGAGTAGTCTGGGCTGAATTTAACATGGTGGGTGCTAGAAAAAGTAGTGACGATAACCTTGAAGGTGGTGGTTTGCTATTCGGAAAGAAGGAAGCGAAACCGAGAAGTGCCAGTTTTCAAAAGGAATGGCACTTGGTCCTTTGTGCAAGTTTCCCGCTGAAATATTGCTCAGCGGGGAGAGATTGGGCTGTCACTACTGACTCCTCCGAAGCCCTTCTCCCTTTTTAACGGCGTTAACTTCATTGCCGAAAAGGGAAGTTTAATAAAACTTTGGCAGCCAAGCTCCCCGATTTGTGTTCTCTTTTAATGGTTAGCTCTTTGGGTGTGGAGACGAGAAAGAAATGGGCTGTACCCAAATACCCAGGTTCTAAAAGGAGAGGCCCTGTAAATTACTGTCAGAGAGTCCTGGTACGAATCCAGGAATTTAATCTCAACTCTTGCCAAGAATCTGCTGTTGTACATGTGAACCAGCAGGGGGCGCAATATGGATACGTTGTCACCTTGCACAACTCCGCCCCTAAGAATGGGATTGGACATAGCTGATACCCAGTAGGTATCAAACCTTTAATTTAGTTTATTTATTCGGGCATTTGTATGTCAGCTTTCTAACCCCCCCTCCCCAAAGAGGCCCTCAAGATGGCTCACATTCTGTTAAAAGTATAATCAGCGTATTATTGTTGTTGTTATTATATAATAATAATAATAATAATAATAATAATAATAATAATAATAATAATAATAATAATAAACTTTATTTGTATCCCGCCCTTCTCCCTGAAAGGGACCCAGGGCGGCTTACAACATGTAAAAACAATTTTAAAAAGCATGATTTAACACAGATAAAAACATATTAAAAACACACATTAACAGAGGCCATAAAAACAGTAGTCAGAATAAAGTCAGAATAAAAAGAGCATAAAACAGCAAATCATAGAGGAATCCAGCCTGTCAAAAAAAAACTAAAAGATGTATAAAAGTGTTTAAAAGGCCATGGAATCAGAAGGCTTGTTTAAAGAGCAGGGTCTTCAGGCCTCGCCGAAAAAACTCAAGAGAAGGAGCCATTCTCAAGTCAAGGGGAAGGGAGTTCCGCAACGTTGGTGCCACTACTGAGAAGGCCCTATTTCTTGCCGCCGCCCCACGAACCTCCTTGGGCGACGGCACTTGTAAAAAGGCCTTCTCTGATGACCTGAGAGGACAAGCCAGATTGTACGGGAGTAGGCGATCTCTAAGATAAATCAATAAACAACAGTGAAGAACTAATGGAAGTTTGCATTTGGTTCCCTAGTTCTAAAGTCCCGATGACCAGTGGCGTAACCGAGGTCATTGGGTACTCTGGACCCCATAGACGTTTGGCGCGCCCCAGGGCAAAATTGTTTAAGTAATAGTAATAGATATTATCATCTCTGAGCCTAATCTACCTCGCAGTGTTGTTGTGCAGATAAAATGGGGGTGAGGGGAGATCCCTGACCTCCTTGGAGGAAGGGTAGACTAGAAATGTATTTAATAAAGTAATTTTTCCCCACCTTTTATTTGCTGTGAAAGTCCTTTCGGTGATGTTTAAAACCGAAACTGGAGCAGTGACGATAAAAACAAACAAAACAGAGCTTCATATGAACTAGCCGGAAGCTAATATTTGCTGGCATTGTCATAATAGTTTTTAATAATAGCAATAAACAGAATAACAACAGACTTTTATGATCATGATTGCCCTAATAAACAGAGCAGTAGCCGGCTACAGAGCAGTGCAAATTTCAGAGCAAATGCTGACAGCTGAGTGTTTTTCTATCCTGGTTGCTTCTCAAGTATAATTGCTCCCTTAATTTGCTTTTTGGAAGGGGGAAAAAAAATTCTTTTGAAAAACACAGCTAGGTGCTTTAGCTTTTCTGAGGGCTGCTGCAGCTTTAAAAGCTCGCAGGCTTCTCTGTGCGATCTCAGCATCCACCTTATTTGTTGTCTTTCCCGTCCGTGAACTCTGCAGAAGCCAAAGATTAAAGAAAGCTCGAGATAATTTCTGCCCAGTGGGGCACATCTTGAGCATGGAGCATTGTGGGTACTCTTCCCACCCTTCCGACTGTCTCATGGGAGTGAAACTGCTGAGGGTGGTGGCAAAGACGCATGTGCCCTCCCTGGGATCAAGTAACTGGCATGTTAAGTTTTTGGGTTGCTCCTAGCAGGATATAGAGCTGCAGACCGGGTGAGAGCAAACATAATAGTCTTAGAATGGTTTCTCTCCCTTTCACACAGTGGCCGGGTTTCATGTGCCTTTCCTGCAGGAGTACCCCCATATCCAGGGGGATCTAACCCCCAATGATACGGAAACCATGGATAGGGGGGGGCTCCTGCAGAAGTTAACCACTTCCTGTTAACCTTGATCTAGTCTTTTCAAGCATTCAGGCTGCCCATCGCTATAAGCTTGTATGCTTATAGTGGCCGTGTAAAGCAAGGTGATTTTTGCTCAGTGAGCATTTAAATAATGTTAATGGCTGCATGGAGGAATGCAGGAGGCCCCTGGATGTGTGTTTAATTGAAACCATGGATACCTGACCCACAGATACAGGAGCCCACCTGCAAATGACTCTTTGACAAGAATGAGAAGACAATTCCCTGCCCTGAGAAGCTTACAGTTTATAATTTTACACAAGGGAACAGGCAACTGAGCACAGGGGGGAATAGGTGAATGCAGGGGTAAACGGGAAGGTTACACAATAATGAGTGTTGTTCAACCTTTGTTACAACAGGGCATGAGAGCAAGGAGATTATGCCAGAAATGGAGGACACACAAAACAAGGACACCCCGTTAAGCCCATAATATGCCTGGCTTGTAAAAGGGAACGTCCAATGCCAGAATTCTTCCAATGAATTTTTACTTTTTTCACGCACAGATACCCATGGGGAAGGGAACTGCTTGTGGCAGAGCATGCTTCGTGCATGCTTTTCTGGGCTCAATTCTCGGCATCTCCAGGGAGGTCTGGGAGAGGCTCCTGCCATCCAAGCCTTTTTGGCCTGATCACAGGATTACTTTTTGAGGGTAAAATGGAACTGTGTTGCCTGCCTGTCTCCTTGGAAGACGCTGTGCAGGTTTCCTGGAATTAAGTCTCAGTGGCCTAGGATTGCAGTCTAACTATGCGCTTGATCGATTGCTGGTCCTTGGATTCATCTATTGTTTTGCCTGACCCATCCTATAGTATGCACATGCCTGATCTTATCTGATCTCGGAAGCTAAGCAGGGTCAGGCCTGGTTAGTACTTGGATGGGAGACCGCCTGGGAATACCGGGTGCTGTAGGCTTATACCGTGATCTCGGAAGCTAAGCAGGGTCAGGCCTGGTTAGTACTTGGATGGGAGACCGCCTGGGAATACCGGGTGCTGTAGGCTTATACCGTGATCTTGGAAGCTAAGCAGGGTCAGGCCTGGTTAGTACTTGGATGGGAGACCGCCTGGGAATACCGGCTGCTGTAGGCTTAGACCATAGTCTTTCCAGATTGAAGGTTGCCAACCATAATATATCTCCCCTCCTATTCAGGCTCCCCAGAGTTGCACCACTGCCCCATTGCCTTTTATATTATGACAATAGGTGTGCTTTATGATTTAGCCCATTATGCACATTTATTTTGGTTCTGAGGAAATAATTGATTTCCCATTTCTGCCTTTGGAACTGCACCTAGAAATGCCTCCTGAAACCATTGTTTGAAATGGTATGCAAATGTTCTCTTGCTTTTCTTTTGTTTGTGTGTGTGGGGGGGGGAGGGGAGGCATGCATCACTGCCCCCTCCCCCTTCTCATGTCCTCTCCCTCCCCTTGCCAAGTCTTCAGAGCTAGGAAGGATCTGGGGAAGGCTGGGGGAGATGAGGTTGTGATCCTTTTTCTGAGAGCAGAGAGGAGAGGAGGGTGGTGGTGGTGGAGTCTGAATACGAGAAGAGCCCCACTGGATCAGGCCAAAGGCCCATCTAGTCCAGCTTCCTGTATCTCACAGCGGCCCACCAGATGCCCCAGGGGGCACACCAGATAACAAGAGACCTGCAAGGCCTCCTGGGAATTGTAGTTAAGATCATAAGAACAGCCCCACTGGATCAGGCCATAGGCCCATCTAGTCCAGCTTCCTGTATCTCACAGCGACCCACCAAATGCCCCAGGGAGCACACCAGGTAACAAGAGACCTGCAAGGCATCCTGGGAATTGTAGTTAAGAACATAAGAACAGCCCCACTGGGTCAGGCCACAGGCCCACCTAGTCCCGCTTCCTGTATCTCACAGCAGTCCACCAAATGCCCCAGGGAGCACACCAGATAACAAGAGACCTGCAAGGCTTCCTGGGAATTGTAGTTAAGAACATAAGAACAGCCCCACTGGATCAGGCCATCGGCCCATCTAGTCCAGCTTCCTGTATCTCACAGCGACCCACCAAATGCCTCAGGGAGCACACCAGAGAACAAGAGACCTGCAAGGCTTCCTGGGAATTGTAGTTAAGAACATAAGAACAGCCCCACTGGATCAGGCCATAGGCCCATCTAGTCCAGCTTCCTGTATCTCACAGCGGCCCACCAGATGCCTCCAGGAACATACAAGAAAACAAGAGACCTACATCCTGTTGCTGCACCTGGCATTCAGAGATGGCCAACTTCTAACCAGGAGGTTGGCTACCCAATTATGGCTTGTAACCTGTGATGGACTTTCCCTCCATTAAACTGCCCAAACCCCTTTTCAAGGCATCTAGGCCAGATGCCATCACCACATCCTGCGGCAAGGAGTTCATCAATTACCAGCTGGGTCAAGAAATATGTCTGTTATAACTCTCCCAACCCGCAATTTCAGTTGAATGTCCTCCGGTTCTGGTCTGCCACCCCCTTTCACCTGCTGCTTGAAGTGGGTGCTTTGGCTTGCCTCGCAGACGGGCAGTGTTGCAGTGTTGTGTTGTGCCTTGAGCACAACAGGGGACGGGGTGGAAGTTTAGGTGTCAGAGGAGAAGCTCGGGCTGTTGGTGGCCGTTCTTTGATCAGAGCTGTGTCAGCCCCAGTGCAATGTTCCCAAGCCTTTTGCGTTGAAACGTCATTGCATGTTTTGAAATTTCTGCTGCTTTTTCCCTGCCGTGGGAGGGGGATGCTGCGTTTAAGTCTTGGAAGCAGGCCCGGCAAACCTTTTTGGGGATTTAGGAATCTGGTTTTCTCCAGGTGCGGCCGGACCTGGAGGGCAGTCACCTGTTCTGAATGCCACAACCTCCTTGGCTTCCTTTCATCCGAGAGGCGGGAGGGCCTTTTAATAGCGCTTAATTGCTGCGAAGAGAAGGTTTGTGCCTGAAGGCCCTGGAGGTTCGCTGTGGTGAATCTCCGCAGAGAGAGAGAGAGAGAAAAAAAAAAGCACTTTGCACGGGCTCAGAAGCCTTCTGTTGCTTTTCATATGCAGAAACAAATGTCCCAGAATTCCCAAGCACGGATAACTTAAGTTCTAGAATGTGAGGCGCAGGAGGTTGCGTTTCAGAAGCCACCCCCCCTTCCCAGCCCAAACATCATGAGCATAAAGTGCAGACAATTGTAGTTACTCAGCAGCCAGCCATCCCATTAAACACGTTTCAAAATCCCATGCCCAGATCCTTGAAAAAGCTGTGTGGGGCCCTGATCCAACCACGGAACGGGGAAGCTCCCTCCCTGTGCCATTTCCTCCTGTACTAAATCATGCATTGAAACTTGGAAGTCAGCCCTCCCCCCCAGTTGCTCGATAACCCCAGTTGTCCTCCTCCTTGGCACAGACAGCCCTGTTAAAATGGAACCGAGCAGGATCAACCCTCGGCCTGAAGCGGCGCCTGGAGGAGGCTATGGGAAAGGAAAGGGAACCCTTCTCCCCTCTGGATCCAGATAGCCTTTTTTGCCCTTTGCCTGGCTCTTGATGAAGCACTCAGGTCCCTTGATTGCTTTACCGCAAGGCTGGATAGGTGCCTGCTACCCCGACCCAAGGCAAATGCCTGAGAGATGTGGTAATGTACGGAAGCTTTCTCTGCTGCAGAGTGACAGCTTTTGGTCTCCGACCGACATCCTCGCTTTTGCCAGGTGCTCGGGGGTGGGGAGAAACCCAAGAAAAGCCCTCTTCCTAGGCATTGGAAACACATCCCCACCCCAACCAAGTTCTTTTGTTCTCACCTGGTGAAACAGCCAGGAGGGCAATCCCTTAGCCACCCAGGCTAGAAAAGCTTTTGTTCTGGCAGGGATAATAACTGAGGCGATGCTGGGCCTTGGGGATTTGCACTCAGAACCAACTCCTAGAGCATCTGTTTCCATCTCTAAGTGCCCGTTTGGATGGCCGTCCCTGGTGTTCCTCTCTGGAGCATTTTCTGAGATCTCGGGAAATTTCTGTCTCCCCTCCTTTGGCTGCCAGGCCCCTTTTTGACATGATGTATCCCCTGAACATGTCGTGAGAATGGATGATGGCCGGATCCCAAAGGATCTCCTCTATGGAGAACTCGTGCAAGGAAAGCGCCCTACGGGTAGACCACAGCTGCGATGCAAGGACATCTGCAAGAGGGATCTGAAGGCCTTAGGAGTGGACCTCGACAGGTGGGAAACCCTGGCCTCTGAGCGGCCCGCTTGGAGGCAGGCTGTGCAGCATGGCCTTTCCCAGTTTGAAGAGACACTTGGCCAACAGGCTGAGACAAAGAGGCAAAGAAGGAAGGCCCATAGCCAGGGAGACAGACCAGGGACAGACTGCACTTGCTCCCGGTGTGGAAGGGATTGTCACTCCCGGATTGGCCTTTTCAGCCACACTAGACGCCGTGCCAGAACCACCATCCAGAGCGCGATACCAGAGTCTTCCGAGACTGAAGGTTGCCAACACACTCAAGATCCCAGGAAAGGTTGTGGGCCTTCTTTCGGCTCCTGGGCCCCCCTTTTGATCCCAGGCCTGGATACAATGTATCCCCTGCTTCCCTCTCTCATGGGCCCTTGCAAGACTGGAAAATGTTCAGATCCCAGGAAATTTTTGAGCCTTTGGCTCCTGGCCTCCCCATTTGACCCTGGGCTGGAGCAATTTACCCCCTGCACCTCCTCTCATCCCTGGCTCTGTACTAGAGCCTGAACCTTTCGAGTGACCCTCCAAATCCCGGGACAACCAGCACTCTGCATAGTGCAGTGCCACTAAAGTGACACCCCCTTACTCATCCCCTCTTCCCCTTCTAATCATTCACATGGCACCTGTTCCCTGGTCAATTCCGGTTATTTTGGCTGTGGGGCTTTACATGCCTCCCTCCTGCACTCCCTGTTATTGTAATTAATCCCCTTAATTAAACCAAGTATTTGTTTCACTTAGTTTTAGTTTCTGATTTCCTTCTTGGGGATGACACAAGAAAGAACCTTTTTTTTTTTCATAGTGGTGCACAGCATGTGGAACGCTCTGCTACAGGAGATTAAGGCCCAATCCTGTCCAATTTTCCAGCACCAGTACAACCGCAGTGCAGCCACAAGGTAAGGGAACAAATGTTCCCATACATTAAGGAGGCCTCTGTGACTGCCTCCCCACCACAGGATGCAGTGCACACCCCATTGTCGCAGATGCACTGGCACTGGAAAATTGGATAGGATTGGGCCCTAAGTTGGCAGTGTTCGGTCACCAAATGAAAACCAATTATTCTAGCAAGCTCTTAAAATCCTGCGGTGTTTTTTGGTGCCTTGAACATCTCCAGGTTGCAGGAGAATATATACAATTAGACAGAATAAATGAATATTATTAACAGTATTTATTACAGTTACAGAATACAGTGTGCACTTAGCTGGGAGTGAATTCTAACTCTCTTATGAGGGCATAGCTGCAGTGAATGCTTCCAAACTGTTAATCTCATTCACGCATTAAGCTGCACACACATCAAAATGGCAACTTGTTGTGCTGTGCACAGAAATCACATCGCGTTTGAACCTGAATTTGGTACTGGAAATAGGTGCTAGTGCTGAATGAAATCAGCTGGACCCTGAATGCTGGGGGAGCAGCGCTTTTGCAAAGTATATTTCTGCAGAGAACCTGGGTGAATATGTTTTAAGACTTGCTGGGGAAAAAAAAAAAAACTAAGACAAGAAGCCCCTGCTAGTGGGGAAGCCCTCCCTGCACGCACACACCAAATCCATCTTTCAAAGCCCCCAAGAAGGCATTCAGACACAATCGTATATCAAAACATGAAATGCCTTCTCATTAGGAAATCCGTGTAAGTGCATTAGTAGCCGACCACAGCGAGAATCCCAAGCTGGCCAGAGGATCCCAGTGCGGGCCATGCTATAATCTTGATCAGATGGCACAGACTCCAACATATGTACTGAGTTTAGAAGTTTTTGGTGGGTGGGGGGGGAAGCCCCTATATCACAAAAGTGGCAGAGAACAGTCCAGCTCATTTAGAGGGAGACCATGCGTGGTTAGCTGTTTCACTAACGGCTGATGTTGAAGAATTTTGTAAACTGTTGATACTTGTAGACGGCTATGCTTATTAAGTACAGTTGGACCTCGGTATCTGCGAGGGATCCGTTCCCAGACCCCTGAGGGTACGAAAACCCGTGAATAAACAAATCTGCAGGTCTGGTCTAAAGGACTTCTGGATGCAGAGGCCTCCGCAGGCCTCTGGAAATGGAAAAGGTGCAAAAGAGAGCGACTAAGATGATTACGGGGCTGGGGCACCTTCCTTACGAGGAAAGGCTACGGCGTTTGGGCCTCTTCAGCCTAGAAAAGAGACGCCTGAGGGGGGACATGTTTGAGACATACAAAATTATGCAGGGGATGGACAGAGTGGATAGGGAGATGCTCTTTACACTCTCACATAACACCAGAACCAGGGGACATCCACTAATATTGAGTGTTGGGAGAGTTAGGACAGACAAGAGAAAATATTTCTTTACTCAGCGTGTGGTCGGTCTGTGGAACTCCTTGCCACAGGATGTGGTGACGGCATCTGGCCTGGACGCCTTTAAAAGGGGATTGGACAAGTTTCTGGAGGAAAAATCCATTACAGGGTACAAGCCATGATGTGTATGTGCAACCTCCTGATTTTAGAAATGGGCAATGTCAGAATGCCAGATGCAAGGGAGGGCACCGGGATGAGGTCTCTTGTTGTCTGGTGTGCTCCCTGGGGCATTTGGTGGGCCGCTGTGAGATCCAGGAAGCTGGACTAGATGGGCCTATGGCCTGATCCAGTGGGGCTGTTCTTATGTTCTCACAAAAGATCCCGGACGTGACCAGAGAACATCTCTGGTCACAGCCAGGAGCTCAGGTCCAACCTCCATCGCAGGTTCTGAACCCCGTGGTTAGTTTGTGGATCCTGAATCTGCAGCTATACAAGGCGGGACTTGTATATTTTTTTGCCAACAAACCAAATGCCTTGCTGGCTTAGAATCAGGGTGTCTCAGTGCCACTCTTCACCTCCAACATGTTGGAGGGCATGAGAGACGTAGGAAGGGGGGGGGGGTTTTCTGGAAAGAATCACAGGTCTTCTTTAGGCCTCTGACTCGCGCTATGGAGAGCAAGCCTCTCCAAGCTACCGGGCTTTCCCACATCTGATTCCTCAGGAGCAGCAATTAATTTTGCTCCTTGCTACTCTTGGACATGCCTTTCCTCTGTTCCTTGAAAGCAAGAAGCCTGCCCTGGAATCCCAAGCTCTTGCTGTACATTTGAAAACAAACCACAAGGCAGCCCAGCGGGGGGACTGGCCGCGTTGACCTTCGGATCAAAGGAGAATGTTGCTGCCCTGGCCCGAGCACATAAGCGAGCTTGTTTTAACTTAACAATGTCAAAATACTGGGGACCAGAAGAGATGAAGAAAGCTCCCCCATGGCTTGCGTGCGATAGCGGGGATCCGCTCCTGCTGTCTGCCCAACGCGGTTCATGCCAGGGAGCAGGGAGCTTTCCGATGTCAAGAGAAGGAGCAAGAAAATGTCAAGCAGCTGAAGGGAAAGGGGGAAGATTTTTGAGTCACTGGCGGGGAAGGAGGAAGGATAAAAACTGTAACCGCTTCCCTTAGATAGATGCTTTGCATGAAGAGGCACTTCCAAATGTAACGTGAATTTTATTTGTTTTATACGCATTTATATCTTGCATTTCCAAAGGGCCCCCTCCCCAAGTCAGCCGTAGGGATCACAACGCAAAGTCTGAGGAACACTTCCGAAGGGTATATCTGTGTGTTCTGATTGGTAACATAAGGACATAAGAACAGCCCCACTGGATCAGGCCACAGGCCCATCTAGTCCAGCTTCCTGGATCTCACAGCGGCCCACCCAATGCCCCAGGGAGCACACCAGATAACAAGGGACCTCATCCTGGTGCCCTCCCTTGCATCTGGCATTCTGACAAAGCCCATTTCTAAAATCAGGAGGTTGCGCATACACATCATGGCTTGTACCCCATAATGGATTTTTCCTCCAGAAACCTGTCCAATCCCCTTTTAAAGGTGTCCAGGCTAGACGCCATCACCACATCCTGTGGCAAGGAGTTCCACAGACCGACCACACGCTGAGTAAATAAATATTTTCTTTTGTCCGTTCTAACTCTCCCAACATTCAATTTTAGTGGATGTCCCCTGGTTCTGGGTAACATAGGATGGTGCCCTATGCCCAAGGCCTCGTTAGATCATCCTATGGGGTCATTTCTTCCTGTTTCTGGTCTGAGCCAGTTTGTCGGAACACTCCAGAGTCCTCGGAGCCGAGGACCCCTCCAAAGGCACCAGGTTCAGTCCAGTTTTCTAAGGAGCCTCTTCCCCGTTCAGCCCAACATAGCCGATTCCTCGCTGAGCTGGTTTCCAGGAAGGGCGTGGAGGGAACCATTTTGCCCAAGTCCCTATCCACAGTGCAATAAACCTCACCCGCTAACACAGCACAAGACTTGTAATGTTTTAATAGCTAATTACAGGCAGGAGACACATTGGACACGGCTAAGAACATTTTACTACCCGCACCTGATATTTGTCAGGGAAACAGCGGCTTTCACAAGCAGAGCTAATTCACCTCATCCTTGGAACGGAGCCATTCTGGGGGTCTCCTGTGATAAATTTAACAGTGACATCGCTGCTTAGATGGTGTCCTTCCCCAGTGTTCTTTCCCGCGATTAACAAGAGTGATAACTATTTTGCTGCAAGAGTTCCTTGCCATGAAAGTCTTATTTTAAACGTTTCCTCCTCCCTGCCTACCAGGCCACACTTAAAAGGGTCCTAATTTTTGCTTCATGATTCATGGATGATGGAAAGGAGGGTCATTTGGGGATGTTTTGGGGGAGAGCAGCACATTTCTAGAGGAGGGAACTTAGCAGTGGCAGTGGCTACTCTTTTGTTCCCAGAATGTGCTAGTTCATCACATGTTGTTATTCCAATCATGACAATCAGCCTGAAGAAAACACAGGTCGTGGTTCAGGATGTGGACTCACCTCCCTGCATTACAATCTCTGCGCATGAACTGGAGGTTGTCCATGACTTTGTGTACCTTGCTTGGCTCAACGATCTCCGACACTCTTTCTCTCGATACTGAGCTAAACAAGCGCATCGGTAAAGCAGCTACCACGTTTTCCAGACTCACAAAGAGAGTCTGGTCCAACAGGAAGCTGATGGAACATACCAAGATCCAGGTCTACAGAGTTTGCGTCCTGAGTACACTTCTGTACTGCAGTGAGTCATGGACTCTCCGCTCACAACAGGAGAGGAAACTGAACGCTTTCCACATGCGCTGCCTCCGACGCATCCTCGGCATCACCTGGCAGGACAGAGTTCCAAACAACACAGTCCTGGAACGAGCTGGAATCCCCAGCATGTGTGCACTGCTGAAACAGAGACGCCTGCGTTGGCTCGGTCATGTCGTGAGAATGGATAATGGCCGGATCCCAAAGGATTTCCTCTATGGAGAACTCGTGCAAGGAAAGCGCCCTACAGGTAGACTACAGCTGCGATACAAGGACATCTGCAAGAGGGATCTGAAGGCCTTAGGAGTGGACCTCAACAGGTGGGAAACCCTGGCCTCTGAACGGCCCGCTTGGAGGCAGGCTGTGCAGCATGGCCTTTCCCAGTTTGAAGAGACACTTGGCCAACAGTCTGAGGCTAAGAGGCAAAGAAGGAAGGCCCACAGCCAGGGAGACAGACCAGGGACAGACTGCACTTGCTCCCAGTGTGGAAGGGATTGTCACTCCCAAATCGACCTTTTCAGCCACACTAGACGCTGTTCCAGAACCACCTTTCAGAGCGCGATACCAGAGTCTTTCGAGACTGAAGGTTGCCAACAACAAATGTTATTCCAAAGGCCAGTGGCATAGCTAAAGGGGTAGCAATTGCACCAGGCTTCCTGGGGGCAGCAGGCTGGCTGCCTGTCCACCCAATTACAAAAAATTGCTCTATTTTGGAGCCTTGATGGGCAAAGGGGGGCGAATCAAACCAGCGTACTTGTTCCCACCTTTTCTGCCAGTGCTGTATGTTTCATGGCCATCCTCTTACATCTAATTGGCAGTTGCCATTTTTTTTTTTTACCCCAAGAAATCTCAGATCAATACTCTATGATGTTATGGTGTTCCAAGGGGGATTCTGGGGATGGATCCGAGGGGGATTCTGGGGAAGGAGGTGAAACAGCTGGGAGCACATCTGTTTCACCTCCTGAAAAACGACTGAAATAGCCCGTCCAATTTTGCTGCCTGAGAATGGGGCGGTGAGAATGGGGGAGTTCATTTCAGGTCACTGCTAGATTTCTGTAAGGTTGCTTATATCACATAGGTATGAAACCTGCCTGAAGCAGATTCCCCCCCCCCCCCCCGTCTGCGGATCCTAGGGTAAGTGACATTGGTAGGGGCAGACTGCCATTTCTTCAAACACTGTCTGTATTTGCCCCTCCTGTA
>NC_089836.1:5418616-5453616 GCF_035046505.1 Tiliqua scincoides | reverse complement strand
GTCACTGTGGGAAACAAGGTGGGGACCAGGCAGCCTTTTGGCCTCATCCTAATGTCCTGATTGGCCATGACGGACAGGAATTTATTTATTTAAAAGATTTTTATCCTGCCTTTCCTCTGCTGGAGCAGAAAGAGAGATGCTCTTTACACTCTCACATAACACCAGAACCAGGGGACATCCGCTAAAATTGAGTGTTGGGAGGGTTAGGACAGACAAAAGAAAATATTTCTTTACTCAGCGTGTGGTTGGTCTGTGGAACTCCTTGCCACAGGATGTGGTGATGGCGCCTGGCCTGGGCGCCTTTAAAAGGGGATTGGACAAGTTTCTGGAGGAAAAATCCATTACGGGGTACAAGCCTTGATGTGTATGCGCAACCTCCTGATTTTAGAAATGGGCTATGTCAGAATGCCAGATGCAAGGGAGGGCACCAGGATGAGGTCTCTTGTTGTCTGGTGTGCTCCCTGGGGCATTTGGTGGGCCGCTGTGAGATACAGGAAGCTGGACTAGATGGGCCTGTGGCCTGATCCAGTGGGGCTGTTCTTATGTTCTTATGGCTTACAGTTTATAGAATAAAGAAAGAAAGAAAGAAAGAAATACAATTTATAAAAACAATGAATAAACCCAAAAATAAACTGTTACCCTGCATGTGCCCGATCTCGTCTGATCTCGGAAGCTAAGCAGGGTCAGGCCTGGTTAGTACTTGGATGGGAGACCGCCTGGGAATACCGGGTGCTGTAGGCTTATACCATCGTCTTTCGAGACTGAAGGTTGCCAACCAAATAAAATAAAAACCAACTTGGAGGAGGGCAAAACTATTAATATTCAAGGAACTGCTATATAGAGGGACAAAAGGCAGACAACCCAAATGCCAAATGAAACAAAAAGGTTTTGAGCCCTTGCCGAAACAGCATGAGGGAGGGGGTAGAACTTCATTCCCCCAGCAGGGAGTTCCGTAATTGTGGCACCCTGGAAGCTCGCCCCTGTGCTGCCATCTCCCTAACGTGGGAGAAAAGTGGCACTCGTAGGAAAGTCCCCTCAGATGACTGAAGAGGGTGGGCTGGAAACTATGGGAGAAGAAGGAATGGCACTTCCATGTTACTTAGGTGGTCTGCCTCTATTGTTTGTGGGTGGGGGAGGAGGCTATAGGACAGGGAAGGACTGCTGCCTTCATGCCCTGCGGGCAGCCTCCCAGAGGCATTTGGTTGGCCAACGTAGGAAGCGGGATGCAGAAACCATTGGAGTGACTGTGCAGGGCCCTTTCTAGGTCTGTAAGTCTTATGTTGCTGTTGACATGACCTGGCAGGAATCCTAGGCCGTCTTGCACACTGGTGGCTGTTGTTGGCAACCTTCAGTCTCGAAAGACTCTGATATCGCGCTCTGAAAGGTGGTTCTGGAACAGCGTCTAGTGTGGCTGAAAAGGCCAATTCGGGAGTGACAATCCCTTCCACATTGGGAGCAAGTGCAGTCTGTCCCTGGTCTGTCTCCCTGGCTGTGGGCCTTCCTTCTTTGCCTCTTAGCCTCAGACTGTTGGCCAAGTGTCTCTTCAAACTGGGAAAGGCCATGCTGCACAGCCTGCCTCCAAGCGGGCCGCTCAGAGGCCAGGGTTTCCCACCTGTTGAGGTCCACTCCTAAGGCCTTCAGATCCCTCTTGTAGATGTCCTTGTATCGCAGCTGTAGTCTACCTGTAGGGCGCTTTCCTTGCACGAGTTCTCCATAGAGGAGATCCTTTGGGATCCGGCCATCATCCATTCTCACGACATGACCGAGCCAACGCAGGCGTCTCTGTTTCAGCAGTGCGTACATGCTAGGGATTCCAGCACGTTCTAAAACAACAACAATGATGCCCTTTAACAACAATAATAGTAATAACAAGAGATAGTAAAATTTTATCTGCAGGTGTGCAGTGTGATTCGTCAACTGCTGACAGGCACCTGCAGGTTTGTGGAGAAGAGGGGGTTGGACCTCCCAGCTAGACTGTTTCATGCTTTAGGATGCCATCGAATGATCACTGCGTGTTCTGACAGATGATGTGGTTTGTTATCGGTTGTAATGATAACTACTGTGATGAGCACACTTTCTAAGGAGGCCTTTCCCAGTTTGCTTCTGAGTCAGCATGACGGAGATCACGCTGTCGATTCATTTGTGCAACGTAACGTCTTCCTACAGATCTAAAGACAATAACTGTGACTTCGGGGCAAATCGCTGTCACGTGTCACGGAGGGAGCTGTGAAGCCGGTCCATCTTGCACAGTGGTTCCCAAACCTTTAGCGCCAGGACCCACTTTTAAAAACAACACTCTGTTGGGACCCACCTAGCTTTACGAGACCCAAAAAAAGTGTCACTTTACCAGCCATTTAATCTGGTTTTATCCTTTTTATTAAGGGGTGGGGGGAGGCACCTTCTGGAATGTTTGCAGAGCTCTATGTTAATTGGATCATGACCATTTTGGTGGCCTTGCGTTCCCCTTTGCCATGCCTTTGTGTGAGGCATGGTCACTACTCATGAGTAAAAATACACATGTGGCTCAGTTCCACTTTCCATAGGGCACAATATGTTTTCTTTCTTGGATTGCAGAGGGGGGGACTTCCTTCTTGACAGTTTTTTTGGGGACCTGCGTTCATTGAATCAGGGCCATTCTGGTAGCATTGCCTTCCCCTCGGCTTGCTCTTCAAAGTGGATCAAGGCACACTTGCCTACGCATGAGTAAACACAAAGGTGCCACTCCAATTCATTCTCCATAGGACTCAATACATTTTCCTTGTCAGTAGCTTGTCAGTTTCAGGACCCACCAAAAATTGGACCCCGACCCACAGTTTAAGAACCACTGATCTAGCCCAGTACTATACTGATTGGTGGTGACTCTGCAGAGCTTCAGACAGGGGTCCTTCGTATTGTCTGTCACCTCCTTCTTTTCATTGGGAATTCTGGGAATTTACCTTGATACCCACCACTGACATAGCATTGTTTGGGGGCATTCTGGATTTTAAAAAAGAAAAACAAAGGTAGCTGCTGGTCAAGGGGAGCACTGGTGAGTTCTCCATCACCTCCCAAAATTGCACCTTCACCCTGAATGTACAAAAGAGGTGGTTCCTCCTTCACCTCTGAACCACTTGCAAATTTGGCTAAATACTTGCAAGATGGTTTGGCCCTGCTTATAAACATCATTTGAGCTACACAGAAATATGTGTGGAACTCGGAGACGTACGTCTTGCTTCCTTGTCACAGTGTGGGATGGACAAGAATGGGATTCTCGCCCTTGAATTTTCTTTCTGCAGAGGGTTCTAGGAATCTCTCTGTCTGTCTTGATGAAAGAATGCTCTTGCATGCACAGATTTTCCCCGCTCCCTCCTTCAGCCCACTCTTTCAGGCTTTCTTCTGTGACTCGGTGATTACTTTAATCTCCATAATTCTGTTACTTTTCCACCCAACCCTATTTAGGGACGGCAACTTCTCATCTGCAGGGAATAAAAGAGGCTCTTAATGAAGAAGCACTGGGAAGTTCAGCTTAGTGCATCTCTGTTTCTCTCCCCCCCCCCCCATCTCTCATAATTGGCTGCTTGGATAACAGTAATTTCAGGTAATCTTTAATAATTTGCAGCTCCGAGGCATTTGCAGGAAGCAAAGCTTTTTTTTTTTTTCTGTTTGATGCTGTCTTGGAAAAAATGCCGACGCTTGGATCGGCTTACCTCCGTTTGCACAGCCTGGTGAACACGCATTGGGGCATCAAAGAGCTGTCCACTGATCAGTTCTTCTGAAGAAGGTTTGGAGATGAAAATAAGGTCATTGTTTCAAATGGCCATGATTGACTACAAAGGGATGCCGAAGGGGGTGGGCTTGAGATCATTTTGTGGGGCAGTGTTGCCTAGAGCCAAGATGAATGAGAAAAATCTGGTCCTGGAGTAGAACCTAGTGGTAAAAAGATGGGGGGGGGGGGGGAAGATGATTGAGACATAAAAAATTATGCAGGGAGTGTATAGGGGGATGTTCTTTTCCCTCTCACACAACACCAGGGGACAGCCACCAAAATTGAGAAAGTTAAGATAGTTGGGATAGTTTGGGATAGATATCCCAAAATTTGGGATAGTTAGAACAGACAAAATAAAATATTTCTTTACCCAGCATGTAATTAAACTATGGAACTCCTTGCCACAAAATGTGGTGACGGCATCTGGCCTCGGTGCCTTTAAAAGGGGATTGGACAGATTTATAGAACTCCATCACAGGTTACAAGCCATGATGGTTATGTGTGACCTCCTGGTTTTAGAAGTAGGCTACCTCTGAATGCAGAGGCAGGGAATGGTGACAGGATGCAGGTCTCTTGTGTGTTCCTGTCACTGTGAGACACAGGAAGCTGGTATAGTTGGCAACCTTCAGTCTCGAAAGACTCTGGTGTCACGCTCTGAATGGTGGTTCCGGCACAGCGTCTAGTGTGGCTGAAAAGGCCAATTCGGGAGTGACAATCCCTTCCACACTGGGAGCAAGTGCAGTCTGTCCCTGGTCTGTCTCCCTGGCTATGGGCCTTCCTTCTTTGCCTCTTTGCCTCACACTGTTGGCCAAGTGTCTCTTCAAACTGGAAGAGGCCATGCTGCACAGCCTGCCTCCAAGCGGGCCGCTCAGAGGCCAGGGTTTCCCTCCTTTGGCTTGATCCAAGTGGGTCTCTTCTGATGTTCTAGCAAGACGGCAGCAGGAACTGTCTTCTGTCATAATTGCCACTGTTCTCTAACCTTGGGAATAATCCATCAAAAACTCCAGTCGCAGACTAACATTCCCAAGCAGTTGTTCCTTTACCCAGTTAAATGCCCTTCCTGACTCTTTTGAAAATGTACAAATTGCATCTCACGCAAGTGTTGATCACACTTTCTAGGTATGGCACGTGGAAAGCCAAGTTAAGCAAACACTATAAACTTTAAGTTCAGCAAGGATGCCAGTAATTGCTGTGCGATTCCTCCACTCTCTGTGCCCCCTCCCCAAACCCGCAAATAAAGAGCTAGTATACTTCAGGTCCTTGGTTATTATTGCATGTGCTGTGTATACAAAAGCAGCCTTTGAAATGAAAGTTTGGTCTAGCCTGGCGGAATCGGGGAGCTGGTACTTTGTAAGTTAATATTGTTCATGGAGAGCACAATTTTTTTTTTTTTAATGGTGAAAGCAAAGTGGATACAAATTGTTTTCCTCCAGAAAAGCACTGAAAGTAAGTACTTCTCTGTTCTTTAGAAGGTTTTAGAAGGGCAGGTGCCCAGCTTAGGGTACATTCTTTGCACTTAGGAAGCCCCCAGTTCAATCCCTGGTATCTTTGGTTGGGGGAAAGAGCCCTGAGCCATTGAGGAGTTCCTTCCAGTCACCATTGAGCGAGACGGACTCACAGTCTAGAATCTGCGTAAGGCAACTTCCTATGTAACAGAGTTTATTTTCATTGCCAGTGGAAACTTTTTTAAAAGTACTGGAGGATTTCAAATGGGCATCCGTTGTGGGTGTGAAGCTGGAAAGTGCTTTAACAGAGATTGTAAGCTCCTCAAAGAAGCTTCTTCGTTGACTTCAGTTACCTGGTAAATTGCCACATATCCTGATTGCCCGTATAAATTTCTCTCTCTGTTCCGAGCACCCAGTTTTACTCTTTCGACTTTCCATCACACTCCAGTGTGACCGAGATTCCAGATAGGACTATGCTGATGAAGGGGTGGAGCTGTGCAGATAGAAACAGTCTTCAACTCAATCTTTTCCTTCTGACCTTTTTCGTTTTAAATTCAGGAACTCTTTATACATACTACTTAATGATTATGGCTGGTGCTATTTTAGAAGAGGCATCCCCCCCTTTTCTTATACGGTAGAGAATGGATCTCCTATGATCAATGGCAAATGCAGAACTTACTGTGTCGCCCCTGTAGATATGCCACTGCCTTAGATGGAGCTAGCTATCTGTAGTTTTTAGACGTACTTTCACTACAAGTAGTTTTGCAAACGTTACATAAGAACATAAGAAGAGCCCTGTTGGATCAAGCCCAGGGCCTATCTAGCCCAGCTTCCTGTATCTCACAGCAGCTCAACAGATGTCTTGGGGACAAGACAAGATACTTGCATCTTGCTGCCACTCCCCTGCATTCTATTTACCCTCCCCAGCATTCTATTTACCCTCAAACCCCCCACCACCACCAAACGAAGACACCAGACTATGACTTGGGTTCAACTTGGGCCACTTTATTTAAAGAAGTGACCAATTTTTAAAGTGTGAAACCTACTGAACGCACCATCCCTCCCTCGCTGGTCTGGGGTAGACAAAAGAAAACCACACAAACACCTTTTTGTAAACGCCTTTACACTTTGCTCACTGATTTAGCGGGATGTCCGCTAAAATTGAGTGTTGGGGAGTTAGAACAGACAAAAGAAAATATTTCTTTACTCAGCGTGTGGTTGTTCTGTGGAACTCCTTGCCACAGGATGTGGTGATGGCGCCTGGCCTGGGCACCTTTAAAAGAGGATTGGACAAGTTTCTGGAGGAAAAATCCATTACGGGTTACAAGCCATGATGTGTATGCGCAACCTCCTGATTTTAGAAATGGGCTATGTCAGAAGGCCAGATGCAGGGGAGGGCACCAGGATGAGGTCTCTTGTTATCTGGTGTGCTCCCTGGGGCATTTGGTGGGCCGCTGTGAGATTCAGGAAGCTGGACTAGATGGGCCTATGGCCTGATCCAGTGGGGCTGTTCTTATGTTCTTATGCTCCCTGGGGCATTTGGTGGGCCGCTGTGGGATACAGGAAGCTGGACTAGATGGGCCTGTGGCCTGATCCAGTGGGGCTGTTCTTATGTTCTTATGATAAATCGGGGCAGTTTTTGAGTGGATCAAAATATTTTGCAGTCCATTCATTGAGCTTATTGACTTAGGGCCCAATCCTATCCAACTTTCGAGCACTGATAAAGCAGCCCCAACAGGGCATGCGCTGCATCATGCAGTGAGAAGGCAGTCATGGAGGCCTCCTTAAGGTAAAGGAATGTTTGTTCCCTTACCAAGGGGCTGCAGTGAGGCTGCACCAGTGCTTAAAAGTTTGTTAGGATTGGGTCTGTAATCCTTGCTGTTCTTCTGATGACGACAATGACAACTAGCGTACTATTTTTAAAACATTATTTTGAACTAGCTTCTTTTTTTTTTACTGCTTAACTGGAGTCAGAGACATATTTTCCAAAGCACCCTCTTTTTTTTTTTTTTTTTTTGCCTTAGAACTTTCAGAGTACACAAAAAAGCAATGTGTATTTTATTAAGAAAAGAAGGAAAGGCAGGAAGATGGAGCCAAATCTACATTTTCAGTGCTACCACTGGTGCATCTGTTTAAACATGTTTCTTTTGCACATGTGTACAATATGAGAAGCCAGACTACAGAGCAAAATTGTCTGCAGGGGTATCTTTTTTTTTGGGGGGGGGGTGTAGTTTTGTGTGTGTGTTTGTGTGTGTGTGTGTAAAATGATTATTCTCTTCTTTCTCAAAACAATTTTAAATCTACAAGAAAGGTCGGGGGAGGTCACGATTCCTGACCCAGAGCTGAACTGAAGGAGCCAGTACTGTCTTTTTGATGTGCCAAAAGAGGTCACTGAACTAAAGCTTGTTATTGGCTCCCTGCGTCTAAGAAGCATAGCTTATCCAAAACAATTTTAAAATTACCACTGGCATGAGAAATGTCAGGAGGGGGAGAGAGAGCGAAAGAGCAACTGAGGATGTCTAGACTCTGGCTAAGACAAGCTCCCCTAGAAGAGAGAGACACTATATACTGAGGCAGAGGCCAGAGGAAGGGGCGGCGGGGGGCTTACCGGCCGTGAAAATGTCCCTGGATCTCCCAGTGTGCCAACGGGAAGCTCCCACAATGCACCCTGCCAATTTGCTCCAGGGGTTTAAACCAAGGAATTCCAGATAAGGGAAAAATCTATAGGGCTTGCAACTGGGAGAATTTCTCTCTGTCCTTACTCCCCCCACCCCCAATTGCTTTCCACCAATTCTAAAGTCCACTGTGGTCTTTTATGAGCTCCTTAAATCATGTATCACAACACCATTCTTGTCACTTGAGCTGTGCTGAACAGTTTTCGGGGAGTCACCTTCATTTCCCCCCCCCCTTCCTAAGGACTGAACTCCTTGAAAATAAAAAAGATTGTCAGGATCTTTGCATGCAGTGCCCTAAGGGTACAATCCTATATGTACTTAACTGGGAGTAAGACCCATTCAACTCAACAGAGTTTAGGAAAGATTTGACAACAGTCAAAATAGCAAATTGTGCAGAGGTGTTTTTTTATTTTATTTTTTGGGGGTTGCAAACCTCAAGGACTTGTTCTGTTTTCACAAACACCGCACACGTATTCCCCAGCTGAGCCATTATGGAGCACGGCTTGGTTGACAAAACAAGGAGACCCTTGAAATTGCCCCCCCGAATAGGGCAGTGTTCTTTTGGACTCTGCGCTCCACAGTCTATACCAGACCCATTGCCAAGTATCACGAGTCTCAGGTGAGCTGCAACAGGAGCACCAAAAGCAGTCATCTGGTTAGGAAGCAGCCTCGTTAACACTGGAGCCTTCTATGTATAAATGCACTGCGATGCCTTTTGCAGAGAAAGCGTTTTAAGGATGAAGGCAAGGCACTGTTCTGTCAAGCTGGTCAACCTCTTCCCCGAAGAGAGTGGGGAGAGGCTGGAGTTTGCGCTGAGTATGCAGACGATCCCTAGTTCTAGTCTGTAGTAGCACTTCCAGGGAGGGCAGGGATAGACATCTAAGAATGTGTGAAATTTCACTGTCACTAGAGATGCGCAGAAACTCCCTGAGAAGTTTGAGGAAAGGGCAGTGAGATCTTTTAGTACCAAGTGAAAACTGATGCAGGTTTCATAAGACCACAAGGACTGCTGGATTGGTCCAAAGGCCTATCTACTCCAGCATCCTGTTGACTGCAGTGACCCATCAGTTTACTCCAGTAGTGCAAGAAGCAGGAAATGAAGACAGGCTTTTTCTGGTCCTTGCTTCCCTGTGTGTTGAGGTCTTCCTGATACTTTTTAAGGGAAGCCTAATGGGTTTCTGCCACAGAAATTTCTTATGGGGGCCTCCCCCACCACTGAACACCCCTCCCTGTAACTCACTGCTACATGTTCTTTTTTTGACATTTTTCCATAACTGACGGCTGTTGTCCAGTTGAGACTGAATGTGCTTTTTGTCTTCGTTTCTAAGGATCCCTCTAATGTTCCCAGCATTTCATTAGACTAAACCTGTAACCTATAATATAGAAGATTGATAGAGCGCTTGGAACTTGATGGTTGGGTTTTCAAAGTTCGGTAGAGTGTGATGGCTGTGTTGTGAAACGTCCTTAGTTTGGAGTCAAGGTAGCTGACGCTCTGTTGTTGTGAAATATCATTTCAGGTGTATAGCTGCACCACTCTTCCCCCCCCCCAAAACAAATGTATGCTTGAGAGTTGACACTCTATTTAGGTAGAGCTGTGAAGGCACCAATATTATACATGGATGACTGTGAACATGACATCGTTCCATGCCGTCAGCGGGTGGAGTTGAAGATTTGGCATGGGCATGTATACAGATAAGATAATCATTTCTTTATTGGTTCCCATTGTCACAATGCCCCCACAGCCTCTTCTTCCTGACCTTGTGAGATCTAAGATAGCGACACTCAAATTTTGTGAGTTTCCATGAGATCCAAGAAAGCGGCATCTAAATCTTGTGAGATTTAGGGCGCAATCCTAACCAACTTTCCAGCACTGGTATAGCGGTGGCAGTGGGGCATGTGGTACATCCTGCGGTTGGGGGGCAGTCACGGAGGCCTCCTCAAAGTAAGGCAGTGTTTGTTCCCTTACCTAGGAGCTGCATTGTCCTTATGTGAGGGCTGGAAAGTTGGGTTAGGATTGCAGCCTTAGACACTGCCATCTTCGATCTCATGAAATCTCATGAAACCCGATATCCAAGACAGTGGCACCCAGGGAACAGGTAGGAGGGTTGGAGACCCAAGTGTGCTGTTTCTTGAGTGCCAATTTCCCAGTCTCGAGCAATCCCCACCTTGAACTACCGTTTGCCCCCACCTGTTTGGGGAACAAGTGAGATCATGGAGACACCTTCCTTGATCCAATGTGGGACCCCCACCCACTGTTGGCAACCCTCAGTCTCAAAAGACTATGGTATTGCGCTCTGGATGGTGGTTCTGGAACAGCGTCTAGTGTGGCTGAAAAGGCCGATTCGGGAGTGACAATCCCTTCCACACTGGGAGCAAGTGCAGTCTGTCCCTGGTCTGTCTCCCTGGCTGTGGGCCTTCCTTCTTTGCCTCTTTGCCTCAGACTGTTGGCCAAGTGTCTCTTCAAACTGGGAAAGGCCATGCTGCACAGCCTGCCTCCAAGCAGGCCACTCAGAGGCCAGGGTTTCCCACCTGTTGAGGTCCACTCCTAAGGCCTTCAGATCCCTCTTACAGATGTCCTTGTATCGCAGCTGTGGTCTACCTGTAGGGCGCTTTCCTTGCACAAGTTCTCCATAGAGGAGATCCTTTGGGATCCGCCCATCATCCATTCTCACGACATGACCGAGCCAACGCAGGCATCTCTGTTTCAGCAGTGCATACATGCTAGGGATTCCAGCACATTCCAGGACTGTGTTGTTTGGAACTTTGTCCTGCCAGGTGATGCCGAGGATGCGTCGGAGGCAGTGCATGTGGAAAGCATTCAGTTTCCTCTCCTGTTGTGAGCAAAGAGTTCATGACTCGCTGCAGTACAGAAGTGTACTCAGGACGCAAGCTCTGTAGACCTGGATCTTGTTATGTTCCATCAGCTTCTTGTTGGACCAGACCCACCCAATTGTAGATAATAAGATATTTCACAGGTTGCTGCTGTAATGCACAATGTAGCCCTCCTGAGCAGCTCTTTGTACTTTTTCCAACTCTACAACCTCATTTTTTTTTCTTTTTGGGATGGAGTCAGCATCTCAAATATGCCCAAGAGCTGGGGTCAAGGTGCACATTATCCGATAACTCAGTATTTGGAAGACTTCCCTGGTCTTTTGCTTCCCTTATTCAGTTCTCCGGCCTTTTCTCTCTCAGCCAAAGCGCTCCCGCCGAGCCTTTTGATGAGGCCAAACGTTTGACAGTGAAGAGAGGCGGTAAATAATATTTGCATTTCTCCGTGGTCTTTTCAATCACGCGGACGGCAAGCGTGCCGTGATAAAGCTCGCCTCCATTGGAAACCAGAGGATTGCGGTTTTATGCTGATGGTATATTAAACGAGAAGCTCCCTGCACAAGACAGCTCTCGACAAAGTAATAACATTGGGTTTCAATGAGAAGGAGCTGTCTTTCACGAGGGTAGCATTTCAGCATCCTGGTTTTAGGCTCCCTAAGGAGAAAAGGAGCCGTTTGCCCATGGGATGTTTAAAATATAAAATACAGCGGTGGTGGATGTGAAGGGAAAAATAAAAATAAAAAAGCTCCGGAGCATGGAGCCATCTGACTGGTGTTACTTAAGCTAAGCATTTTGCCCTGAAAAGTGGATTTCTTTTTGTTCTTCTTCTTTCATGACTTTTGATGTCCACCTGCATAGTTTTCTATTAGTAAGTCAAAGCTTAAAAGAGAAAAACAAAAACACAACAATGGTCCCAGATGTCAAGCACTAAGACAGCAATTTCTCTCTCCCTTGCTCCATTCTAAAACAGGGCATTCTGAGAAAGCTATAATTCAATTTTTTCTAGCAGGTGATGTAGAGCATACAACGCTCTCAGTCGCACAGTTCCTAAATCTGAGTAATTTGAATTGAGCCAAGCTTTCTGTAGCAAGTAATCGCTGAGTACATTACATCTTTGGCAATATCTGCAGAGTAACTGATTGTTTTGTTTTTTTAAATAATACATGTTTGTATGTAAAATGTATTGTACGTTTGTATCTGTGTGTACACGTAGGTGTGCACATATACATATATTTGTGTACTACTTAGGTCTATATTCTCTCTACGGTTTCTGTACAGAGTCTTCACCTACCAAATGTTTATGCCTAATAAAGGTTGACTTGACTTGACTTGAAAAAACAATGGTAAAATTTGTTCCTAATCTAAATAAAACCACTTTTTATTATCTGAAGATATAGAAAAATGTTAATTTTTTTTTTACCTGCACCATCAAAACCTGAAAGAAGTAAAACTTTTCCTTAATTCTCATATTCATCCTATGCAAATTCTATTTAGATTGACAGTGGAATACTAGACCTGCTTACTTGGAAAGGAGTCCTACTGTGTTCATTGGGGCTTATTTCTAGGCAAGGCTACCTTGGATTGCATTAATTACAGTGCACACTTTCCTTGGAGGAAGCCCCATTAAGTACAGTGGGACTTCTGAGTAAACCTGCATGGGATTGCATTGTTAATCTATTAAATTGTCTGATAAAAATTCATTGATTGATTTACTAAGCCCTAAGATGTCTCTGTCTCTCTCTCTGGTTATGTATATGTGTGTGAATCTATGCATGGGTATATAGTGCAGCTCTCTCTCTCTTGTTATATATGTGTGTACATAGTTTCTGTTTGTGTCCAGTACTATATGTATTCTATATTGCAGACTATCTTATCACCTATTGCTCAGGCTTCTATTCTAGTGTTGGAAGGTTTTGTTTTTTTCCTTTTTAATTTTAAATACTCAAAGTGCAAAACTGAATTATTGATGGGAGTAGAAAATCATTATTGTTTGAATAAGGTTATTTTTTCCCCCTGCATTAAATCCTGGAAGGAAAAATAAATAAATAAACCCACCATCCCCTGCTATAATTAAGATAACTGCCTAAAGAAAGGCTAGTATTGAAGCAAAGAAAATGATGGAAGATGAAATTCATAATAATCGTTTTATTTTGTTTAACACCCAGCTATTACCATATTTTATGAAAATGGGTTTGGCAAGTCTTTTGCTAATGAGAACTGACTGAATTTTTTTTTTTGTTGGGGAGGCCTGGTGGAGCTTCTCTTAGTGAGTCCTGTTTTGGGTGTGTGGTTTTAGATCTGCTGTTCATCTACTTTTCATATATTTTTAAAAGTGTCACACTACGATGGAACCAAAATTGCCACCTTTCCAACAAACCCACATCTAAAGATTCACAAATTAAAATAAAGCTGATTTTCTTTCTTTCTTTCTTTCTTTCTTTCTTTCTTTCTTTCTTTCTTTCTTTCTTTCTTTCTTTCTTTCTTTCTTTCTTTCTTTCTTTCTTTCTTTCTTTCTTTCTTTCTTTTCCTTCCTCCCTCCCTCAATCCCTCCCTCCAAAATTCCACCCCTAACACAGCTTCAGAGAGACTCTATAGAATCAGCTTCTGTACCGAAAAGGAAGGAGCAAGTGATTCTTGATTATTCAAGAGCAAATTACAAAAAAAATAAATAAATTACACATTATGCAGTAAATCAAGTGCTCTCTCTATGATGTGATGCTTTCCTTTTTCTCGCCCTCAAGGATGAAATATCTACCTGCACCTTTGTTGCAAAAGTCAACACATCTGTTGCAAGCTATGTTTAATGTAAGGTTCGTGGAAGCCTTCAGCTTGGCTCTTGCTATGGCAGATTTTCTCATCTGTTTTGCTGCATGTACCGCTAGGGCTGCAATCCGAAGCAGTCTTACCCAGGGAGTAAGTCCTGTCAAAATCCATGGGGCTTACTTGAGTGCAGACATGGATTAGATCAGGTTGTTAAACAAGCAGATCTTGGAGTGGGGTTCCCAAGATGTTTTGAAGAGTGAATGATCCTGTATTATTAATATGAGTCATTTGTTGAACCATCATCTCATCAGAGAGAGGGGGGGGGGGAATGAAGATAAAAACTAGAGATGAATTGATAGATACTAATTTATTTTGGTGTCCTGAGTCATTCAGTTGGTTGCTCTTGGAACACAGATCAGATAGTTTTTGGTACAGTCCAGCAAGGTAATTTTTTTGGGGTTCTTATCTGGAACATATAACTGATTATTCCAAAGATTATCTATACAACCATCAAACAATGCCTTTTCGAAGTAAAACAGTAACCCCAAAGGTTCTTGAAAATCGCTAGTTCATTAATGAAATGGCACAAGTCACATTTTTCATCCCTAAAGATTTTTTATTGATGCTATTTGCCACAGGTTTATAAATTTATCAGCCCAAATTTCATAAATAGTTAATTTTCTCTTTCACTCTCCTTGCAGATTTTTACACTATATTCTCTCTCTCTCTCTCTCTCTCTCTCTCTCTCTCTCTCTCTCTCTCTCTCTCTCTCTCTCTCTGCAGTGAGGTGGTTTGGCTTGTTAATTTTAAATGTTTGTATAAATAAACTTCCTTTTAATTGTGTGAGCGGGAAAAATGAAGGAGGTCTGGGCTGACTGTGAAGCTAAAAGCACAGCTGTAGAGGGGTGGCATTAATAAAACCTGGACATGGAATTCATCAGTGCTTTTATGAGATTGAATATTTAGAATTGCACGGCTGTAAATTTATTTTCGTTCTCTGCCAAAGGAAGAACGGTGGTTGATTGGTCAGTTTACAGGTAGCGTATCTGTCCCCTGACATTTGTATTTTGTTAACAAAGGAATATAAGTAACCTTGGAGATTTTTAATTAACTCTTCTCCTGTAGCCATTGGACTGCTTATCATTTTGCAGTTTATTTAAATGGATTTGGGGTATTATTCTCCTGAAAAACGTCTCCTTAATCTTGGGAAAAATTAGCATTTGCAGCAAGACATGGTATCTGTAAAGTGCTATTAAGGCCAGCTATTATTTACAATTTATGGGAGAGGAAAAAGCAAATTCCCACCCACCAAAGCTTATTGCTTTTCAAATAAGCAAGGGCTGACGGTATCATCTCTGTGTGCCGCTTCTGCTGCGAGATGCCTAGAAATAGATTTGTTCTAGAAAAGTGGGCATTCCGAATGAAATTTTCCTACAAGTAGGAGTGCAGGATCAGCTGAAGCCCCTGATGCTGTCTTTATGTTCTGCGTCTGATTAGATAGCCCTTGTTCCTCAAGAGGGAGGGCATTTTATTATTATTTAACTAATACTCAAGAGCACAATTTTGCTTCCAAATAAAAATCTCGTGTCAAATGGGTGCTCCCTTCTTTGCTTGGGTTCCTCCAGCCTGGGGAAAGACATTTCCCCACCCTTTTCCAAATGGAATTAGCCATTTTAATCTGTCCTTGCGTATTGAATAGAAGACCGACAAAGCCAGAAAATATTGAATAAATCCACCACCCTACTTACAGTAAAGGTTTTGCTTCTCTCTTCCCCCCCCCTCCCACATTGTGAAATTTATTAGCATCAGGGATGATTCAGAAAGGCGGTAGAAAGGTTTTCCCCCTATTTATTGATTAAGAAGCAGAAGAAAAAAAATGCACCCCAGAATTTTAAAATCCCCTTTCATCCGACCCCCCCCCCCCCACCAGCCCCCTGAAGCAGAGAGAGCTTGGCCAAGTCAAGGCAAAAAGGAAGAGAGAGAAACAGCACATGAGGTCAACGCCATAAGCTAGAGGGAGCTCCTTCATAGTGTTCCAGCCACAAGAAGCCTTCATTTATCAAGTCACTCCTGGCTTTGTCTGAGTTTGAGCATAAAAGACCTGGTTTTATTGCTGATATTATCGGCACCGTCCTGTGATATGAATGTTATTGTTTGAAAACTATTGGGCGAGACATAAAACAGCTGAAGCTTTCCACTGCAACTGACCTTGCTAGTATTTATGCCAATTTCCACCACCACCACCCCCTCTACCCCATGCGCCCTTTGACAAATAAGCAGACAGGAATCACCTAAAAGCTTTCTACATTGCCATTGTCTACGCCAAAACAGCCATCTGTAATGAAAAGACACAATCTCTAAATCTCCCATATAGATTCTGTTTTAAATCTTTGTCTGTGCTGCTGGGTTTGTTCAGGTGCCATTCGAAGACCCTATATTCTCAATTATCTCCCTGGATCTAGCTTTGATGTGTTTACCAAACCCCGATTTCATTCACGTTGAGAAACCCTGTAGAGAGCTCCGTTGCTGATGTTGCTGTTGGACAGTTGTGAAACGGTGAAGCTGGTCTATTGACGTCCCCATTTTGCAGATGCATAAACCTAGGCTGCCATCCTAATCAGATTTACTTGGAAACGAAGTCCCATAGAAGGCAATATCTGGGGAGAAGACAGATGCAATGTTTGTAGAGCTTGGGAAACTGATTTGGCAGTGCCATCACCATGAGAACAAATGTACCCTATCCTCTCTTGGATCAAGGATTGTTGCGAGGACAGAAGGAGAGGAGGAATCATGTACACCAGCCTGAGCTCCTTGGAGGAAGGACATATAAATAAAATTGTCTAGCAAAAGCCCACTGTGGATAGTGCTGATTGGCTAGCATTTGCGACTTCAGCAAAACACCTTTTCACAAAGATCTCAGGGAAGTTGAGCAACAGCTTTTAAAAGATACCTGTTTATCATAAATAGGAACAGAATTGTCTTGTAGTTAGTTACCCTATAAGCTTTCCATACTATCTATTTGTTAATAAATACTGTCTCCTTGTAATTGAAAATTAAAGATCCCAGAGAGCAGTGGGATAATTCATTGTCCTGTCCGGGTTAGTATCATCAAAGACTGTTCTCAGAAGTACTTGGAATACCAGAGGCGAAGATAAGGTCAGGAGAGAACGCGGAAGTGTTAGTCGGCAGCCATCTTTCCCTCTGCCAAAAGCATTTAAATAACGGTGTTGGGTTTTTTGTTTGTTTGTTTGTTTTTTGCTTTGGGGCTGCTATTGCTTATCCTTCACCCCTTCCAGTTCACAAGACACTTGATGTTTGTGTAATGGGGAGGAGGAAGGGCCCAATCCCAGTTGGAGAAACAGCATCAGGTGGAGGTGATAACACACTACTTCTCTTTTTTCCCCCCTTTAAAAAATTCAAATAATACCAGGGTGACCAGATACAATGGAGTGTGTGTTGGCAACCTTCAGTCTCGAAAGGCTCTGGGAGCCACCGGTGTAGACAAAAGGCAGTGTGGGAACCAGCGGTGTAGACAACTCAGCTGTGCTCATGTACCACATGACGTGCTTTTGGCTTGTCCTTTAAGTTCTGAAGCAGCAACTGTTACCCTGCACATACTGGATCTCATCTGATCTTAGAAGCTGAGCAGGGTCAGGCCTGGTTAGTACTTGGATGGGAGACCGCCAGGTGCTGTAGGCTTATACCATAGTCTTTCGAGACTGAAGGTTGCCAACCAACCATAAGTTCTGAACAAACCTGGTCACCTTTGTTTTGGTCCATTAAGTATAACCAGTTGTTGAAAGCCTCCTTAGAAGGCCTTGGCCACTGGGATTGATGTCCAGATGCCAGGACCAAGTTGGGTTGAGGATGGCCAGAGATGACTGATTTTTATGTTTGCTTTTTAATAAAAAATATGTTATTCGTGGCAGTCTGATCCCACCTTGCCTCTAAGAAACTCATGGTGGCACATGTGGTTCCCCACTATGTATTTGAGACCACCACCACAATAACCCTCTCAGGTAGAGCAGAATAAAAAATAATGAGAATCTTGCTTCTCTTGCCAGCTTCCTTGAGTAAATTGCCTGCTTGTCTTGGACTGCTCTGTAGCCCAAGGCTATGCCCTAGTTATCTAGATTGGGTTTTGTAAGGCCTCTCATTAGGAGAGACTCCTCAGAGTCTGTTGCGGTGTTTCAGCTCACGCCTTCTGTAATGGTTGCCTTGGTGTGCAATGGAATGCTTGGTTAGGCTCGGGGGTGACAAAAATCTGGGTCATGTTTGGGAAAGCCACACCAAACAATGGGTTGAGTGCCAGATGAACGCCCAGCCCTTCGCGGGACGATCTCGGTCGTCAGATCCAGCCTTGCCAAGACTCCTGAGTGGCATTTCTTTTTTTCTCAGCCTTATCGATTGACGCAAAAGAGGTGTGTGCCATCTCGCCACCCCGTTATTGATACTGAAGTAAAACCAACTAGTAGGAATGGTCAATCTTCTTAAGAGAAAACAGCAAACACAATTTAAAAAAGGGGGGGAAACTAGTGAAATGGTTGCAGGGCCGTAGCTAGGGGGGTCCGGGGGGGCTGATCCAGCAGTTTGCCCCCCTAGCATTTTTTCCAAACCTGTCCTCTGTCTAATCTGGCATCAGTTGGGAGTGATTTGAAGCCCTTTTTGCAACACTTTTTGTGCACAGGAAGGAAGATGTTTCTGGCAGGGATTGGGGAGGAGAGAGAGAGTGCATGTGTATCGAGTGAGTAGAACGGGGTCCGGGGGGGGCTCTTTGGAAGTTATGACCTCTGGTCACCCTGCCCCCATCCAGAGCAAATGGAGAGCGGGGCTGGTCAAGAGCAGCTACAAGAAGGTTGGGAGAGATTTCTCCTTGTGCTGCCTGGGGGGAGGGAGGTGCTATTTTTTCTACTGTGGAACATGCTAATTACTATAATGGTACTGCTGTGGGGGGGGGGCAGGGAGAAATGTTTCTGTTTGGAGAAATCATGGGGGCAGGTTCTTGCCTTTCAGATATACTTTTAAAATTAATGGCTGTTGCTTGGGGGCTGGGGAGACCCTTTTTCTGGTGGGAGGAAACATGGAAAGCATTTGAGCTAAAGAGAACCAAGAACTTAAGTGTGGGAAAGGTTCTAAGCAGGGGCGGATCTGGGGGAGGCCATGGGTGCAGACCCCCCCCAACTGTCCTGCCAGCAGGGAAGGGCGCCCGCCAGGATGGAGAGCAAAATCAGGTGTCAGGGGAACACCCACTTGGCAGGTGTCAAGGAGATTGGCTGGAATGGGAGCCCAGGTCTACCCACACCCAGCAAACATCCACAGAGGCTTTAAGCTCAAGCAGGAGCCCAGGTCTACACAGCAGGTAAACCTGGGCTCCAAGTCCAGACGGGAGCCCAGGTCTACCCACTCAGCAAATGGCCACAAAGGTGATAAGCTCAAGCAGGAGCCCAGGTCTACACAGCAGGTAAACCTGGGCTCCAACTCCAGATGGGAGCCCAGGTCTACCCACCCAGCAAATGGCCACAGAGGCGATAAGCTCAATCAGGAGACTCCAAGTCCATGCAGGAGTTCAGATCTACCTGCCTGGTTGACCTGGGCTCTGAAGGTAGGGCTTATGCACCCCATCCCACCCCACACACACAGACACTGGATCCACCCCTGGTTCTCAGGAGATTCAACTCTCAGAAAGCTGGGAGAATGCAACTCAACCAGGTAGATTCCATACATTCAAATCTTCTGTACTTTGCTTTTTAAAAGGAAGGAATATTGTAAAAAAAACTATAGTGCTCCAATGGCGTTACTGTATTTGACTTGCGTCTCCTTCCTCTTGCTTTATGTAAAGTAAATAAATACTGTTAATAATAATAATAATAATAATAATAATAATAATAATAATAATAATAATAAATTTTAATATGTATCAATGCATCAGCAATGTGTCATCAACAAATGTTATAGAGGCATTATATAGGCGCTATATAGGTGCTAGATAGGCGCTAGATAGGCTGTATATAGGTGCTAGATAGGTGTTAGATAGGTGTTAGGTGCTAGATAGGCATTATATAGGTGTTAGATAGGCGCTATATAGGTGTTAGGTGCTAGATATGCATTATATAGGTGTTAGGTGCTATATAGGCGTTAGATGCTAGATAGGTGTTATATAGGTGTTAGATGCTATATAGATGTTAGATAGGTGCTAGATTGGCACTATATTGGTGCTAGAGAGGCGTTATATAGGAGTTAGATAGGCTCTATATAGGTGCTAGATAAGTGTTGCATAGGCCCTAGATAGGCATTATATAGGTGTTAGATAGGTGCTAGATAGGTGTTAAATAGGCACTTTCAATACAAGTAAATCCTACCTGCATCCCAGTGATATGTTTTACTTTTGCAGGGTTGCAAGCCTGTGTATTGCACTGTTGTGTAAATGAAAGGATATGTTGCATGTTATTTCTATGTAGGCAAGACATTTTACATGGCATGCAGAGATGCATTTATTCTATGCAAATTATTGTTACATTGCTTTATAGATAATGAATGCATCTTTCAAAAAAAAACAAAAACACCCCAAATTATTTTGTCTTCCAAATTATTTTCTATTCCAAATTATTTTCTATTCCAAATTTGGGGAAGTTAGGGGTATTTGATGTTTCTCCATACTTATCTATCCATTTTGCGCACCAGTAGAGATACCTGACATCATTGCCTCCCTTGAAAAAATAGTCGCCCACCTCTAGAATCCTGGCTACGGGCCTGAATGGTTGGCTGCACTTTAATCAGTCTCTCCCTTCAAAATTTTGTTCAATTATTTGGTAAGTTATATACATGCCAAACCAAAACACTTTGTAGGCCGTTTGTCAAGTGCTACCCAAAACTCTCATGGCCTCTAAATGCCGACACTTCACTCCTCCATCGATTAAAAACTGGCATGCCTATCTCTGTGTTTTATTGCCACAATGGCAAAATTAACAACCTCAAAGGGGGAAATTGTGCACTTGGAGCGAACCGGTCCAGTCAGTTCCCTTTAATCAGATGCACACAATAAATGAGTACTCGAATGGCTGTTGAGAAATATCAACTCTTTTCCTTCGTCTTTGCTTGATGCCTTTTAGAGAGGGGCCATAGTTCACTTGTATAGCGCATGCCATACGTATTGAAGGTCCTGTGTTGAATCCCTGCCATCAAAAGGCAGGTTGGGGAAAACCTGGTCAGATGCAAGACCAATACCCTGACTTAGAAGAAGGACAGGAGCATCCATAACCAGCATTGTAGCTAGAGCCTGTAACGCCCAGAGTGGTGAAGTCATGACGTCATGACGTCAAGTGACATTGATGGCACTTCCAGATTCTCCTCTCCCAAGGACGCACTGATCTTGCAATCCAGCCTTGCAATCCAACTGCCCTTCTCTGAATCACCTCCTCATGTTTTGGTGGCCTCTCAGTCTGGCTGCCACCCCTTCCTTTTTGGGCTCAATGGGGGCCTCGACTTGTTCAGCTTTAATAGAAACTGCTTAGCTGTGCCTCCTTCAAGACATTTTTAGGTCTAAATATAGATGTAGAACCCATTGGTAGTCTGGGTCTGTTGAGCTTTTTCCTCCTCCTTGTCTCTTGTAAATTTAATTATGAACAGCAAATAAACCCAGGAGCCATCCCAGCTATTCTGATGCACGCGGAGATGATTTGGCAGCGGGGGGGGGGGGGGAAACTCACCCCACCCAACCGTAGCAGAAGTCGGAAAGAAAGCGTAAGTTCTTAATGTCAAGTCCCTTGAGACCCAGGGAAAGTTATTAAGTTTTGTTGGCATGAAGAGGTTAATATCGAGAGCATCCCTTTATGTGCTGATCTGCCTGCTATGCGGTATGCGGTGTTCCGACTGACTTTCATCAAGTCCGTCATACCTCGGAGTCCCTTGAAATTTAGACTGGGAGTCGTAACATATGAGGTGACCGGGGATGGCCTTAATTTCCCATTGCCTTAATCTCGTGCTTCTGTCTCCATCGGTAGATTATATGGGTCTGGGAAAAAGGAAAAGAAAGGAAAGAGTGTGTGTGTGTGTGTGTGTGTGTGTGTGTGTTCTTGGACCACATCAAGAAAAGAAAAGCAGAGAATCTTCTTTGTCACACATAATGTGTAATAGAGGGAGGGAGAGAGAAAGAGTGTCTTCTTTATTTAATTGTTCACCTGGGCAATTTTTCCTCCCACCCAGATTCTACACAAGGACTCTCAGCATGGCTAACAACATCCCAAACATTAAAAGCATTAAAAGTCAGCTTTGTCTTCAACAACACGCGCGCAGCGCGCACACAATAGAGAAAAACGCCCTGGATTGAATGCAGAGGCACCCAGCGTGAACAGAAAGGCACTTTTGCTCGACTAAGGAAGGGGGTCCAGTTCTGCTGGGTCTATTTGCAATCACAAGCCAAAGGCGTATTCCAATGGGTGCCCTAGGCCAGCGCAAGTCCTCTGTGCTGGCCTCCAGTGTTGCAAAAGTGCTGCAAAGCACTTCTGCACCACCAGGTGGGTTGGGAGAACAGCGCAGGGGACTTGCACCAGCCTAAGGAGGTTGCATGTGGCTCCACATGCATGTGGGCTGCATGCGGGCTGCCAGCATGGGAGGCTGGGGAGGGTTGGAGGAGGTGTTGCAGGAGTGTTCCGAGGCAGGGAGAGTGGCCGGGCCCGTGAGCGGACTGGGCCCAGGAGAAGGGTGGAGCCAGGATCCAATGCAAATTCATCTCATCGGGCTGGTACAGGGTCCAGATCTGCTCCGCCATATCCTGAACTCCACATTGAGCCAGAAAGCCCGATAAAATAGCCAGTGCAGACTTGAGAAGCCCCATTGCATGGCTTGGGCCTTTTCCTGGAGCAAGGGGACAAAAGTCCCCTTCCCCCAAGGAGATCTCCAGCTGTTTCCCAGTGCCCACCGGATCCAGGCTTAGCCACTTTGGTGCCGTCGCTGCAGTAGGTACCGGGAAGCTCAGGATTAGGCTGTAATGCTGCAATCCTATCCACATTGAACTGGGAGTAAACCCCATTGACTATAATGGTACTTATTTTGGAGTAGGCCTGCCTAGGATTGGGATCTAAAAGATATTGGGGTCCCAGAAGATTTCCCAATTTGGGACTTCCACTTTTGAGGGGTGACTACAGGAAAAAGTCTTTTCATACGCTGCCACCAGCCAAAACTCTGAAAAAGGCAGGACGTGCTAAAGACCTTCTCTAGCCAGCCTCAGTAATAAGCAGATAGATCAATATGAGGAGGAGACAGACCTTCCATTCTCCTGATCCCAAACACAGAACATTCCTATGAATGTCATACATTTGTCATACAAATGTCTGCATTTCATAGAACACTTGCAACATAGAGCATTTCCAGAACCACAAAAGCATGAAAGGAGTGGCTGTGCCAAAGTGAATGTTTTTGTTGTTGTTTTTTGCATCAGCAACATGAATCTTGCAATTTGGAATGGCAGCAAACAAATCATATGTCCTAGCTTAAGTTTTGTTTTAAAAAGGAAAAAACACAGCTTGAATCTTTCTTCCTGAAAATACGTTCATAATCCCCATTAAGGGACTTACAGAGTTAATACTGGCTAACTGGATTCAATCCATCCTCACAAACTCAGGTTAATTTTCTAGGTTTAAAATAATTTCCCTCCCTCCCTTGCCCCCCCAATCCCTCCAGCCCCAAGATGTTCTGATCAGATTTGGAGCTCTAGTAATTTCCGCTCTGCTTATCGGGTGTTATCGGGCACAAACAAAAAAAGGGGGGGGAGAAAGCGCTCGTCATCCTTGAGAGCAATTAATCTTGGAGTTATTTGGTGACATCAAATATAATTACAAGGCATTCTCTGAGAACATGCAATTACTGTGAATTTATAATACTACCACAGTGTAATTACAATGTAGCTACCAGTTTAAATGAGCCTTCATCCTTTTTTCCTTTCTTTCTTTCTTTCTTTTTTGTCACTTACAGCCATGTCCAATGGAAATCATGGCCAAATCCTGAAATTCAGCTATGAATGTTAGGTAGAAAAAATATTCACGATTCTGAAGTTGTCTTGGTTTCTGAGAGTTTCTAACATGCCGTTCGACTTGTTCATGGATCTTTGTTCCACTGTAGACAGATGGATTGATCTTGACCTGGTGGCCTTGAACCTTTTTTTTGTTTCCATAAGTTGCCGTGACCCCACAACTGAGGCTTCGTGACCACACTGGTTTTTATCATGAGAAGTGGCAACGTTAATTGACTTAGGGCGCAATCCAAACCAACTGTTGTTCTACCGAGGTAAGGGCAATGCAACTCTGAAGTAAGGGAACAAATGTTGCCTTACCTAAAGGAGGCCACCATGACTGCCCCCCCCAACTGCAGGATGCAGCACATGCCCCACTGGCACAGCTTTGCCAGTGCAGGTTAGAATTGTGCCCTTAGCCTTGCTTGGCAGTTCTTATCTGCTGTTGTGAATAGTATCATGTTTATCTGCATGCTTTTAAGTTTGTTACAAAACCAGACTTGTATTTCTTTCGGCGGTTGGCTCTGTTTTGTACTAGATATTCATGCATATTTCTTTCTCCAGTGTGTCATTGACATCCTTGCCACATTGCATGCATTGTTGGCAGCCTTCGGTCTCGAAAGACTCTGGTATCGCGCTCTGAAAGGTGGTTCTGGAACAGCGTCTAATGTGGCTGAAAAGGCCAGTTCAGGAGTGACAATCCCTCCCGCACTGGGAGCAAGTGCAGCCTGTCCCTGGTCTGTCTCCCTGGCTATGGGCCTTCCTTCTTTGCCTCTTAGCCTCAGGATGTGGCTGGGTCCTTGCCACAGGATGTGGTGATGGCATCTGAAGGCCTAGATGCCTTTAACAAGGGACTGGAGAGATGAATGGATTCAAAAGTCTATCACAGGTTACAAGCCATGAGAACGTGCTACCTCAGAATGCCAGGTGCAAGAAAGTGGCAACGGGACACAGGTATCCTGTTGTCTTGTGTGTTCCCTGAGGCACCTGAAGTGCCACTGTGAGATACAGGAAGCTGGACCAGATGGGCCTTTGGCCTGATCCAGCAGGGCTGCTCTTATGTTCATTTATATCTGCCTAGCAAGGATTTTATATCATACATCTGATGTTTGCATCCCTCATGTCTTGAGGTACTCCACCTTCTCTCCAGCAGAGACAGAGGATTTCATGCAGCTCAGTGACGATGATCTCTTTGCAGCACTTTAGGACTTCAGCAGGGATGCTGTCTTTTCCAGGAGCCTTGCCAAAGGCAAGGAAGTCCAGGGCCACGTGAAGTTCTTGGAGTGGAGTGGAGTGGAGTGGAGTTCTTGAAGTGGAGTACCTCAAGACATAAGGGATGCAAACATCATCACGCTGTACAAGAACAAAGGCGACAGGGGTGACTGCAACAACTACCGTGGCATCTCTCTCCTTAGTGTTGTAGGAAAGTTGTTTGCCCGAGTTGCACTAAAGAGGCTCCAGGTACTTGCAGAGAGCGTTTATCCAGAATCACAGTGCGGATTCCGAACAACATTGAGTGCCTGCCTGTGCTGGAGGAGCTTGACAGATGAACCAACCCATGCATCTGATAAGCTTTTGTGAACTACTGTCCGATTTATACTACAAAAAAATGTGTTGGTCTTTAAGATGCTACAAGAACCGTTGTTTTGGGGGGGGGGTCTGCATGGCTCCATATAGCTACATTGCTCACTCTCCTCTAAAAGTGATGCAAAGTCAAGATTTTTTTTATTTTTTATTCCCCAGCGTGCATCGCTTTCCACTTACTTACACTTAAGAGGGTTAGAAAATGAGTATGAAGTTCTTTCCTGAACTGTGGCATCACTAGGCATCACACCCACGCACACCTTGGGTCACCCAGTGTTGGAGGCCAATGCAACACCCCCACAATGGACCTCCTCCCATACAGTGGTTAGGGAAATGCCCTAGACTGTGGATGTGGTGATATACCATTGCCCCACCCCACTGGTTTTTTTTGGCTATAACTTTTGATAGAATAGAGGTATTTAAATGAGGTCTGTTTCATTTCATTCCTCATGAAAATATGCACTGAATGATGTATAACATGATGGTATTATTTGAAAATTCCAAGGTTTTAAAAATATTGCCCCCCCTTGTGTATGTCACCTGGTTTGACTTGCACCCCCTAGTGATGCCATTGTTCCTGAATCCCGTATTTAGCAATTTCTAAACCCAAAGTTCTGTGTCTAGAAACACAATCTTATGTATCTTGGCTCAGAATCCCGCTTGCGTTCAGTGGGGCTTGCTCCCAGGAAAGTGCATATATAGGATTGCAACCTGAATCTCATCGGAATCTTGACATTGGCACACATCTGAAGCTGTGATCTGTGTTACAAAAAAATCTTCCAGATGTGTGAAATAGACGTGAGAAATGGGGAAAAAAAAAACAGCGTGCATTTATGTTCTCACGTTTAGGAGGTACTTTCTCCTTGGAGATAATCCAGGGTTTGATAAGTCAACACGTTGACTGTGGGGCTTTGAATCAGGGCTCATGACCGGCAGGTAGCTTTTGACTAAGTATGTAAGCAATGTTTATCCTTCTGAGAGCTTTTGGCTGCCAAGCGTATGATAATATCCAGGTCGGGCTAATAGTCTGTAGCAAAATGTCTCAACTTGTTCCTCAGCGTTCGGTCTCTGCAGTAGGTAAAGCAGAAGAGTTCACAAGCATTCGCTGCTAGAAATAAGTGGCGTCCCGACATTTGGCGCTGTCAGGTCTCTTTGATATGTGAGTCGTCCGAAGAGCCATGTTTTCATCGCAGGCAACACGAGGCATGTGGTGAAAAGGCCATTGCTCTGTCAAGTTCACTCTTCACTGCGACACGGAGGATCATTTATCCCATCTTGTAATGTGATCACAGCGTATGCTTTTTTTCCTACTCAGCATCTTTGGTTAGGCACATAGGAAGTTGTTGGCTATTGAGTTAGGCATCCGTTTAACTTGGAATTGTCTGCAGCAGCTCTCAAACAGTGGGTTGGGACCTATTAGGTGGGTCGTGAGCCAATTTCAGGTGGGTCGTGTAGCACCTAGCCCAGTCGCCACTGAAAATACAGAGCTGAAAATAGAGGGTACAGAGCTTTGAGACACAGGAAGCTGGACTAGATGGGCCTTTGACCTGATCCAGCAGGGCTCTTCTTATGTTCTAGAACAGGGGTGCCCAAACCCCGGCCCTGGGGCCACTTGCGGCCCTCGAGGCCTCTCAATGTGGCCCTCAGGGAGCCCCCAGTCTCCAGTGAGCCTCTGGCCCTCCAGAGATTTGTTGGAGCCCGTACTGGCCCAACGCAACTGCTCGCAGTGTGAGGGTGACTGTTTGATCTCTCACATGAGCTGTGGGATGAGGGCTTCCTCCACTGCTTGCTGTTTCACGTCTGTGATTCAGTAGAGGAAGCAAAGGAAAGGCCAGCCTTGCTTTGTGCAAGGCCTTTTATCGGCCTTGAGCTATTGCAAGACCTTCATCCATTCATATAAGTTTATCTTTAAGATATTAATTTATGTAAACTTATGTAAATTTATTCAAATTTTAAATGTAGATTAATTCTTTTTTTCCCTGGCCCCCGACACAGTGTCAGAGGGACGATGTGGCCCTCCTGCCAAAAACTTTGGACACCCCTGTTCTAGAATGTCAATAATTAAAAAAAAATTAAGAAGCCATGAAGGTAGGGGAGGCAACCCCAACAACTTGCGTTAAGTCCATATTTGATATCCTCTGTATGAAGTATTTTTTTTATTATCTGGATAGACAAATACACATATTGGGATCCCATATTCTGACATGCGATCCCAACATTTCACAGTTATTCATTTCTTCAGTACTGTCAGCAAGAATATGTTTAAGGCAGTAATAAAACAGTGGGAGGAAGGACTGTTTGGTAACGGCTGCTTTGGAACTTGGCTGATATTTACAATGAGTTTTTCTCCGAGCCCCAAGAAATGATACTTGATGATATAACTCTTTTCTTCCCAAAGCTTTCAAAGGTGAAGGGTTGTTTTTTTCATTTGTGGAGGAGCTGGTGTACCAAAATCAAATCCAAACATCCTGGTTTGGACAGTGAAAACATAATTACTAAAGGGTCCATCTAGTCAGTCTCCTCTGGTCAGTTGCCCCAAGCAGGGTATGAAAGCAATGGTGCTTTTTGCCCCAGCATTTAGACAGAGAAACCTTGTTGGCAACCTTCAGTCTCGAAAGACTATGGTAACGCGCTCTGAAAGGTGGTTCTGGAACAGCGTCTAGTGTGGCTGAAAAGGCCAATTCGGGAGTGACAATCCCTTCCACACCGGGAGCAAGTGCAGTCTGTCCCTGGTCTGTCTCCCTGGCTGTGGGCCTTCCTTCTTTGCCTCTTTGCCTCAGACTGTTGGCAAAGTGTCTCTTCAAACTGGGAAAGGCCATGCTGCACAGCCTGCCTCCAAGCGGGCCGCTCAGAGGCCAGGGTTTCCCACTTGTTGAGGTCCACTCCTAAGGCCTTCAGATCTCTCTTGCAGATGTCCTTGTATCGCAGCTGTGGTCTACCTGTAGGGCGCTTTCCTTGCACGAGTTCTCCGTAGAGGAGATCCTTTGGGATCCGGCCATCATCCATTCTCACGACATGACCGAGCCAACGCAGGCGTCTCTGTTTCAGCAGTGAATACATGCTAGGGATTCCAGCACGTTCCAGGACTGTGTTGTTTGGAACTTTGTCCTGCCAGGTGATGCCGAGGATGCGTCGGAGGCAGCGCATGTGGAAAGCGACAGAGATAGACTCCCTCTGAAAGTGGAGGTTTTTGTATCTATCAGGGTCAATTCAAGGTGCTGATTTTTGACCCTCCATAGCCCTTGGGATTGGGATACAGAAAGCATTGCCTTTCCCCCCCCCCCCCCAATTACCACCCTATACATTCAGATCATTACCCAAGACCCTGCTTCAGGTACCTGGCTTGTTGAGAGTGTGCCAGACACCCACGCACCCAAGCAGTGCCTTTTTGGTTGTGGGACAATTGCTTTGGAAAGACAAAGCCGAGGCACCGTGGGCACCCACAAAGCAGGGTTTCAAGAAGCTGGTTAAACCATGGTCGTTCAGGGACACTGAGCTCTCCAACGTGTTCTTCCTGGTGTGTCTAGTTGCTGATGCTGAGGACTTGCTGTTCTTCATGGATTTTGTTTTTTGTTTTGTTTTCCTGATGACGCTATCGATTGGTTCATATTTATTTCATTGCGCACCACCTTGGGGGTCCCATGAGAGAAGGGGGATACAACAGCTTTTAATCCTGAGCTTTCTCATCTATCTCCAATATGCATGCAGGAAAGGCTTTCTCCCAGTCCCAGCAGATGCAAGAGAGGGGACCTAGGACCTTCTACCTGCAAGGGAGGGACTTGACTCAAGAGAGATGGTTCGTTCCTGCTGGATCCCTCAAATTTTGGGATTTAGTCTGTCCCCCTCTGTTTCTCATTCAGCCCCACTTTCCGCCTTGGTCTGATTTGAAAATCAACAACGCTTCAAACACCTTTGTGCACGCAAGTGTGTATATGTGTCTGCGGCCAGCGCTGGCCTTCCTTGGCCTTGCGCTTCCCTGGCTGCGTCCTTTTGGGATGCAGCCTTCACCAAGGCAGGTCATCTGTCAAACCCCCCCCTTTTGCCGGTTGCCATAGCAGCCACGAGAAGAAACATGACTTTGGCCATGTTGCTTTATTAGAGTACAAATGTATATTGGAAGAGCACAATATTACACCTGACCCTGTAGTTTTTAAGGAAGGAAGCAAAACAAAACAAAAAAAACCCCAAGAATAAGCTCACAATGTGTAAGTATCACTCACCTTTGCAAGCTCAGGAACATTGCAATGTCATTTATCCAGGGAGGAGAGGAACAGGCGGCTCTCAGATTGGTCTATAACGCATTGCTCAGTGGGTGGGTGGGTTGGATGTTTCTGTGAGAGGGGCTGCAGTGCCAGAGTGGGTCTGTTTTCCTAGCAAATGCTGCGCCTTTTGTTGTGCGGCAGGCAGAAATGTCACAGGTGCAGCTGGACCTCCATGCTCTGGATCACCTTGCTTACAGATTTCAGCCTGTTGCACAGCTGGGGAAAAAGAAAAAAAAGCACTGACTGGCAAACTGGGGCACACAAGAGAACTGTAGTGATCCCGTGAGGGACAGTGACAGGAGTGTGGAGCCAAGGATTCTTACTGAAAAAAAATTTGGCCTTGAATTTGGGGTGGTGAGTGAGAAGGGGGCAGATTGCTGCCAACGGCTGTCCTTGCTCTCTCTTTGGTGACGGGAACTCTGTGTTCACACCTTTGTTCACCCTCTGTTCGCTCCTATGAATCCCTGCCTTCCTCCATGTCTTGGGAATGATTTGTATTTGTATTGGCAACCTTCAGTCTCGAAAGACTCTGGTATCGCGCTCTGAAAGGTGGTTCTGGCACAGCATCTAGTGTGGCTGAAAAGGCCGTTTCGGGAGTGACAATCCCTTCCACACCGGGAGCAAGTGCAGTCTGTCCCTGCTCTGTCTCCCTGGCTGTGGGCCTTCCTTCTTTGCCTCTTTGCCTCAGACTGTTGGCCAAGTGTCTCTTCAAACTGGGAAAGGCCATGCTGCACAGCCTGCCTCCAAGCGGGCCGCTCAGAGGCCAGGGTTTCCCACTTGTTGAGGTCCACTCCTAAGGCCTTCAGATCCCTCTTGCAGATGTCCTTGTATCGCAGTTGTGGTCTACCTGTAGGGTGCTTTCCTTGCACGAGTTCTCCATAGAGGAGATCCTTTGGGATCCGGCCATCATCCATTCTCACGACATGACCAAGCCAACGCAGGCGTCTCTGTTTCAGCAGTGAATACATGCTAGGGATTCCAGCACGTTCCAGGACTGTGTTGTTTGGAACTTTGTCCTGCCAGGTGATGCCGAGGATGCGTCGGAGGCAGCGCATGTGGAAAGCGCTCAGTTTCCTCTCCTGTTGTGAGCGAAGAGTCCATGACTCGCTGCAGTACAGAAGTGTACTCAGGGAATGGGAATGATACTCCATTATGAAGTGGTGGCTTCCAGTGACCTCAGAAATCTCTCAGAATTTATCAGCTGAAAAACTATTGAAATTGCCCCTTTCCTATTGCAGATGTAGAGAAAATTGGGTGGGGGGATGCATTTTGGAGTAGCTTTGAATGAAATAACGTAAAGGTACCTGTATTCTTTGGGCTTCCATCTATGGAGGAGTTGTGCAGTACCTCTGTCTAATGCAGTGTTCTGAGTTTCTCGTTCCAATCGACTTCTCCTAGGAACAAATAATAATTATCTTGTCCTATAGTGGGACGACTGGGTCATTCAGTCACTCCTGATGGACAGGGGAAGTAGAATAACCCACTTTCACATGAGGATTCCCATTGAACTTCAGCCTGAGTCACTGTTCTGGAAACTTGTACAGTCTGAAAATCTTTTTTCCCCAGTTTCCAATTCTTCTTTTGAGAAGAGCAGGACATGACAGGCCTATGTGAATGACTCAACTATTTCTTGCTAACAGTGTCTTGGAAAAGCCCAGCATATAAAAACTTAGGTCAGCGAAACTTATTATTATTATATATGCGTGCCCAGCGGGCCCACAAGGTGGCTTACAAACACCTTAAAAATACATTAAAAAGCAATTTACAATAATTAAAAAACTAAAAACAAACAAACCCCGTGGATTTTCATATAAAAAGCAAGGACACCAGCCAGCCTGTCAACAATTAAAACCTTTTTGAAATAAAAAGGTCTTCAGTCCACGCCGAAACGTTAGCAACGAGGGAGCAGTTCTCAGTTCTAAGGGGAGGGTATTCCACAGTTCGGGGGCCACCACCGAGAAGGCCCTCTTCCTGGCCGCCGCCCCTCTCACATCTCTTAGTGGTGGCACAGTCAAAAGGGCCCCCCCCCAGATGATCTAAGAGCATGGGCAGGATTGTAGGGAAGGAGGCAGTCCCTCAAATACCCCGGACCCGAGCCGTAAAGGGACCCGAGCCATAAAAATGCACACACACAAACGTTCTCTAGTTTCCAATCCATTTTTACAGGCCCAACCACTCATATAGGTATCTGTTGAAACCAGAGAAAATGGTGCCCCTGGCAAGAACTGAAATTGCATCCCTGTCCGAACAGAGAAGGGGAGGTCATAGGGTGGGAAGCCAGCCCTGTCCATCCCACCAAGCGAATGTGTATGCCCAATAAAACTAAGGGTTTTAAAAGATTTTCTTGGGTGAGGTCAGCTTCTGACTATGATTTAGATAAGGATACATATGTCAGCACTCTGGACAGTCCTCAAAAAAACGATTCCCTTGGCAACACCTCTGTTTCAGGTATATGGAAACACCTTGAATTTTTTTCTGCAGACATTTACCTCTTTTTGGAGGTCCCCTGAAACTGGTGCAAAAACGCACCATTGGCGGTTGAATTCACCACCAGTAGAATATGGGTAAGCCTGCACTCTGTGCCCCCTTTTCAAGTGGCAGATATCCCCCCTTGCCACACCCTAGATATTCCACTGGTTGCAACAACTACTTGAAATGCTCCCACCATTTCTCTCACATGCCCTCTCTAATTCTGAAGTCTTTCAGGGTTGCCTCTAATATAGTTTGCCCTCTGAGGAATCAGCTGTCCACCAGCCCTCCATTTAAACAGACCCCCATCTTTTTGCCCTACGTAAAAGTGACAAACATTGGAAACAGGTGAATGGATTTGTTCTCTCCCCCTTGAGAGGGGATTGTTGAGCTTCCTCCCCTTCATCTGTCAAGCCTGCAGGGACATTGACTCATTGCGGAATGCTCAAGTCGAGCTCAAGTCAAGAAATGAGCGTGTATGAAATACCACAAGGAGCTTAGCTCAGGGTGGTGGTGGTGGTGCATAATTCTTTTGGGGTTTGTCTTTGTAGCACCCAAAGGATAAAAGGTCAAGAGTGACAGAAAGCTTAAAATCTTTGAGGGGAGGGGAGGGTCGCATCCGCCCCATCATAGCCATATTCTGTGTGCCAAACTCAGTGCTCTCACTGTAGGGTGGCTGCCATTCTCTACTCCCAAAATGCCCCTGGGAAGGACACCGCTATGTCATCATGTTGCATTATTCTGGTGGGCAGCATTCTGTAAACAAATCATGGCTGCCCGTCGCTGAAGAGGGCCCCAAAACACAGCTACAGGCTGCAAGCCTAACCTGGTTGGACATTAAACTTCTGCCCAGTCCACAGGTGTACACGTTTGATCCCTGTTGTGTGTATGCGACGTAGGGCAAAAATGGTCTAGATTGAAACCAATGAGACCCGCTTCGGTTTAAATGCCACGAGAGCCAGTCCCCTTGCAAGTCACGATCCGTTACAAGGAGCAGCAAACAGGGCCTTCTTCCCTCCCCCTTGAAGTTGGTTTTTGCATTCTCCACGGTGATTAGGAAGGGAGCTGAGGGCATGGAAGCAAACGCGACCAGAAGGGAAACTCCTTTCTCTGCTGTCATCTTATTTATTAAACTGCCCATCAGCTGGTAGTTAGCAAGGGGGGAAAAATTGACTCCAAGATTGTGTTGCCTTGTGATTTACTCGGGGAGGGGGGCTACATTCAAAGAGCAGCCAATTCCAGCTCTGTGTTAAAGCTTAACCATGAGCCCTGGCAAAGCAGCACTGTGTATATTTCTTCAGGAGTTTGGTAAGCGCGCACAGGGTTTCGCTCTGAAATGCTGGGGGCCACCACTGAGGAGTCCTTGTGTGTTCCACCTCGAATTCCCTGATCAAAGCTATTAAATGTAAAACATGAACAAGCATCTCAACAACAGCATTTTTATTTTTATTTTTTTGAGATAGCCAGATGGCTGAACTGGTATAGCCCTCTTTAATTTGACATTTGCTTTGGTAGCTCAGGGAGGGAAGAATTTTGCAAAGTATTCTAAAGACATCCACTCTGCCCCCCCCACACCCAATCATTATTTCAGTGACAGCTTATCCTGCTGCCTTAGAATCAGAACAGCTCACAGTTGGGGTTACTGGTCATAAAACTTTTCTAGGGTCTACCCGCCATGTTCTTTCACTAACACGCCTGAACCTTGAATCCCAAATGCCTGATACATTATTGACACTACATAGTTTGATAATTGACAAGCCGCGTCCCTCATTGGTATTGGTTTGTTCCCATTGCCGATATTCTCCTGAAATGTTTATCCCAGTCACGTTCTTTGGCATCCATTTCCCCATCATAAACAGCCTCAATTCACTGAAAGTTCCTTTTAAAGTTATCCCATGTGCTCTCTTTTACCCCTCTGTGCAAAGCACCCGGCAGGTGGCCAACAAAGGCTTATACACTTTAGGATTGGACAAGTTTCTGGAGGAAAAATCCATTACGGGGTACAAGCCATGATGTGTATGCGCAACCTCCTGATTTTAGAAATGGGCTATGTCAGAAGGCCAGATGCAAGGGAGGGCTCCAGGATGAGGTTATCTGGTGTGCTCCCTGGGGCATTTGGTGGGCCGCTGTGAGATACAGGAAGCTGGACTAGATGGGCCTATGGCCTGATCCAGTGGGGCTGTTCTTATGTTCTTAATTACAATTCCCAGGAAGCCTTGCAGGTCTCTTGTTATCTGGTGTGCTCCCTGGGGCATTTGGTGGGCCGCTGTGAGATACAGGAAGCTGGACTAGATGGGCCTATGGCCTAATCCAGTGGGGCTGCTCTTATGTTCTTATGTTCTAACAGATAGGCCAGAATTTGGTTGCAATGCTTTTCCTGATTGTAATGGGTTTCCAAGCCTCTAGAATAAAAACACTGGCCCCCCTTTCCCCATGCTTGAAGCCTGCTGGCAGTCCTGGAGCTGAGATAGACACACTCAGAGTGGCCAAATCATCTTTATTCCAGCTCTCCCATGGTACCTAGACTCTGCCCACTTAGAACACTGTCTGAAACGCCACTAGGTTAAAAAGCTTAGGATGAACCAGCAAGCAATCTCGGGACGGCTGCCCTTCCCTAAACGGTGAGATGCCATCTCCTAGCCTGAGTGCTTTCCATGTGCCCTGGTGTGTGCAGCCCAAGTGGGTATTTGACTACCAATTTTGACATCCTGAGATTCTCCGTATTGTATTTTAAATAGGCCAATGCCTAGTCCTTACGCCTGGGGAAGAACACGTGGGAATGTGTGGCAAGATCTCAGGAACTGGCTGTCTTTCCAGTGGCCAAGGGGATGGGACCTCATGGACTAGAACTATGCTTCCTGTTGTGCTGCATTCTTATGTACCCTGGACTCTGCATTTCCATGCGCTGCAGGGTCCCGCATTCCAGAGCCTCCTTGGCAGCTATTTGTGGGTTTTCTGGGATGCCTTGAGGAGGAGGGATTTCATCTGAGACCCACCGTCTCCCTTGCGGTGTCAGCCAGGGCAATAGATTCCCAGGAACCGCAAAAGTTCACGGGGTCACACAAAAACAGCGACAAAGCAAGGTACTGGATGTAGGCTCCAAATATTGCTCTCCGCGGGAGCCCTGGGATCGTTCCTTGACGGGCTGCCTTTCCCTGCAGACTGGATTATGAGCTTGCTCTCCCCAGGTGCCCTCCTGCCGCCGCCTCGCATTCTTTTCTC
>NC_089836.1:5406116-5416116 GCF_035046505.1 Tiliqua scincoides | reverse complement strand
GTCAAGGAAGGACAATACGGAAGAGACTCTGGTTTTTGGGTTTTTTTGCCTGAACGTTCCTCCAGTTAAACCATTGAAGGCTCAAGCAGCCTTTGACCCTGGGCTGGCTGGCACCCCCAAACATGATCTATCAGGACTGCCCTTATCTGCTCTGGGAAACAGACTAGTTGCCTCTTGCTTGCCCAGGGAGGAAGCTGAACCACAGCTGTTGCCTTGCTCCTTGAAGGGTGATGAGGTTGACAGGGCTCTTGTCGCTCAAAGGGTGTCAAGAAAAGAGCCGCTTAATCCCATTAACAAGAGCTCCTCTTGTCTCCTCTCACCCCGCTGGAGCTAATTACAAGGAGAACTGCAGAGCAAGCATCTCAAGGTATCAATGGAGGTGGAGGTTCAGAGGGAAAGACTCTCTCTCTCTCTCTCTCTCTCTCTCTCTCTCTCTCTCTGTGTGTGTGTGTGTGTGTGTGTGTGTGTGTAGGTTCAACCACTCTATTTTAAAAAAAGTTATTACCTTCTGGGAGATTCTATTATGAAAGGATATTCATTCATTCATTCATTCTAGTGCCCCGTAATATGAAGTTATCCTTATAACAGCATTAATTCCTGGGCACTGACATTACCCTGATGGAACTAGTTTCTCCAAAGAACCCATTCCCCTCTCCCCAGTTTTAACAAACCCACAAATTGCTCTGAATTTGCTCAGAGAAGCGAGCACTTACTGCAAGTCGATTTATTATTTTATATCTCGGTACGTTGGCCTCCCGCAAAAATAAAAGTAAGAGTGGACAGATTTCGGAGTTTGCTGTAGCAAAGTCGGGACAATGACAAGGAGCCTGCCTCCTTTGTGTTCCTCAGGTCTAAGGAGCTGCAGCAATATTCTTAGCTGAGCCCTGCATCCAGCTTGCTGCCTATCTGTCCTTCTGAATTGAGTTCTGGTTCGTCAGGGTAAACCCCAAGCCCAGCGGTTCCCACAGTTACTGTGATCACAACGTCCATCTTTTGCTACGGCATCCTCTTTCTAGCTTGCCGCAGGATGTGGTGACGGCATCTGGCCTGGACGCCTTTAAAAGGGGGTTGGACAAGTTTCTGGAGGAAAAATCCATTACGGGGTACAAGCCATGATGTGTATGCGCAACCTCCTGATTTTAGAAATGGGCTATGCCAGAAGGCCAGATGCAAGGGAGGGCACCAGGATGAGGTCTCTTGTTATCTGGTGTGCTCCCTGGGGCATTTGGTGGGCCGCTGTGAGATACAGGAAGCTGGACTAGATGGGCCTATGGCCTGATCCAGTGGGGCTGTTCTTATGTTCTTATGTTCTTAACTACAATTCCCAGGAAGCCTTGCAGGTCTCTTGTTATCAGGTGTGCTCCCTGGGGCATCTGGTGGGCCGCTGTGAGATACAGGAAGCTGGACTAGATGGGCCTATGGCCTGATCCAGTGGGGCTGTTCTTATGTTAGCTCCCCTGGGTCCCACCACTTTGGATTGTGTGAGACCTCACGCGATCCTCACGCATCCAAGATGGTGATGCCCAGCCAGATCCAGAAGAAAAGGCAGCCGGGGACATCCCATGGCACCCGTGACTTCATGTGCTGTGGAGCACAGTTTGAGACCCACTGCCCAAGACCTATCGCTCTTTTCATGCGTCCCTCTTCCGTTCACCAAAGACGTGTAATTATATATTCTGGGTTAATATTAAAAAGACCCAAATGAAGAGTCAGCCCTCTTAAGGCCTCTGTTCTTACCTTATAACTCCTTACTATATACTTCATAAAGGTTCATGCATGAATTTAAAAAGAATACTCTGAGTTGGGCTGTATAATTGTGCTTCTGCTTTGATTTTTGGGTGCAATATTGGGCTTGTGGTGGGCAGAAATCTGCCTCCCCCCCCAAAAAAACCCTACACTGGGAGTATGTTAACTTTTGCCAAATCTTGTTCGCTGCCATTGCTTTTCCCATTTTATTCCCCTTATTACTTTATCTTCTCCTTCTTTGATTTAATCCCATGGATGACGCCCACCAATCCGGGATCGCGTCATGAATGGAAGCTGTCACACACGATGTCGCCAGTCAGATTTGGTTACGCGAAGTCTTTGCGCACTGTCACCTGTGGTGAAGGCAACACTTCCTGGAGGTATCGTGGGTAATTCCAGGCAATCCAGGATCACGTAGTGAATGCTGCCTAGCCAATCAGACCCTGCTACTTATTGAAAGCGCTGTGTTCAAAAACACCAGTCCAGGAAAATGAGCACCCCGCTTCCACGCTGCCAAAAATGTTAGTGTTAAGTACCCTTTAAACTCAGCCTGGTTGCTGAGATTTTCTTTCACCTAAAAGATATGTGCTGATCTAGTATGGAAGATGAGCGCATGAAAACAGCCTTCTGCACCCATAGGTGACGCGAGTGCTATTTTGTGGCTAGATCTACATCCCCTTATTTGCAGCGCGACACTTATCAAGACCTTATCGTACTGGCTGGCTGCGTCTTCTGCTGTGTGCGGAGCTTGGGGTCGTTGGGTGCGTAATCCAAATGCTGGAATCCAAAAAAATTACAGTTGTGAGAGTTGATCCCAGCCAATGGCGGATCTTGTAACAAATGATCTGGATTTCCAACAGGCGAGCAAATGAACTACCCCAGACGTATTGTGCTCTACCAACCAGGAAACCAAAACCCTGCATGGTGGCGAGTTATTCTGATGGTTAACGATGATTAATCCCTACTTGGTTCTGATTCAAAGAGCAGCACCTGCAGTTCCAGGGCTTGTTACTCTTCTGGTGGGCTGTATCATGAATACAATTAAGAGACTCAGAGATTCCTGCATATTTTAACATTCTCCCTCTTGTCTCTGTGCCAGAAAGGGAGCGTATCTCCAAAGCAGGAAATGCCTCAGAGTGTTGCCGAAGACAGATTGCTCGCAATCCTGTGCATCTTTGAGATTTGGCCCCAGCTTGGATTTCCAACCCACAGAATGGGGGACTGTAGCTTGCTGGGGCAAGCCTGTTAATTAATTATAGCTGTAGGCAACAGTGCCCATAACTGGATGCTTGTCTCTCTTTAATTGTCAGGCAACATGTTGTTGTAGCGGAGAGATACACCTGGTGATGGAACACACACACACACACACACACACACACACACACACACAGTCCTACCACCATGTTACATCAGCATTCGTCGGCACCATGAGCTCCGATTCCAACCACTGTGCACAATTTCTTTTATCATTTTGAGTAGTTCGCGTTCTGCTGCTGTTAGCCAGTGTTGGTGGTGTAAGAAACCATGCAGGGGATTGGAGTCCGAGTAACTGTGACCTGAGGACTAGAGTCTTGTTAGGTTTGTCATTTAGCCCGTTGACTTCCGTGCCTGCCTAACTAATACCCGATTGAGTGCAAGAGTGTATGTTTGTGTGGTCTGGGGGGGTTGCTCTAGGCCACCACTTTTCTCTCTTCTCTCTCTTTCACTCCATTCCCCTCATCCTTTTCAACTGAAGGGAGTACAGGAAGAGGAGTAGGGGAATGAGAGTGGCACCAGGAGGGCAGCACCCCACCAATTGCTGTCTGAGGTGAGAGCCTTGTAGATAGACTGGTCCTGATGCCCTTGCTTGTTCACTGATTCTGGATCAGATCCTGATTTTTTATATCCTGCCCTGTCAGCTCACTAGGGTTTGAAGAAACCACCGTCTCAAGAAAAAATGGACATAAGAAGAGCCTGGCTGGATCGGGCTAAAGGCCCATCTAGTCCAGCTTCCTGCATCTCATAGTGACTCACCAGATGCCTCACCACACAGGCATCTGGATACCTACATCCTGGTGCTACCCTCTTGCACCTGGCTTTCAGGGACAGCCCACTTATAAAACCAGGAGGTTGTGTATACCCATCACGTGTCGTAACCTGTGATGGATTTTTCTTCTAGAAATCTGTCCAATTCCCCTTTAAAGGCATCCAGATCAGATGCCATCACCACATCCTGTGGTAAGGGGTTCCACAGACTAATTAGTATTTTCCTTTGTCTGTTCTAAACTATGGAAAACTGTGGTTTGTTACAAACCACCAAAGGAAGCCTCACAAAGACCTTGAAGCAGCTGACAAGCCCAGCTGAGTGATTCCACCTGCTCTTTGGTGTCAGTGAAGAAGCGTCTTGGCTGCCCTCCATGTGAGAGATGAAGGAGCTGCTTGTCAGCCTGCGTGGGGAGGAATCTGGAGGCCAGAAAGTGATACCAGACCACAAAAAGATCCATCTGAAATGTGCGCGGTTCTTGAAAGAAAGAAACTTTCTTCAATTGTAAAAATCCCTACGGGGATTTAGAACAGCCTGCCTATGTAAACCGCCTTGAATTAAAGTCTGTGGAGAAATCTGATGACCAAGAAAGGCGGTATATAAATACCTGTATTATTATTATTATTATTTCCCCCTTGCTTTTGCAAACAGGAGAGCAGGTTAAGCATGTAAACTTGATGCTCCCTGCAGTGTATTCTTGAACATGATATCTGAACTTGGCTAGTTCAACGTGATGTCTGAACTGGGCGAATATATTGTTGTGGGTTGCTCTGTGAAATGTCCAATTAACCAAATGTTGAAAGTAGATTGTGCCTGATGTGTTTTATGTCTAAATAGCAAAAAGAACCCCCTCCCCCAGTCAATTCTGATTTCATTTCCAACGTGCTGGTTTAATTGGCTGTGTGATTATTTAAGTGTCACCGACAGCGAGTTCATTTATGGAATGGACAGACAAAAGGGGGGAAAAAAAACCCCCAAGAAATTAATGGAACATATTTGCCTGCTCACTTTCTGCTTGGTAAAATGGGGAGTTTTAATAGGAAGAGAGACGGGTCCCCATCTGGTACTTTGCACTGCAAAGCAGGCGGGGCCGCGGGATGGATTTATGGTGACATTACAATGCTTGATGTGAAATAATCTAGCCGGAAGAGCATTACGGCTCTAAAGAGAGCCATCAGACGGCAAGGTGACATGGATCCTTGAAAGGATTAACTACGCTTAAATCAATACGGGCCATGAAAACAGAACGAACCAATCTTGCGGCCACTCAATTATTTAAGGAGCGCGTCTGTATTCCCCACAGGACGGAATTAAACAGGTGCTTAACGGGGGCTGCCAATTAAACCTCAGCCCTTTCCTGCTGAGTTGAGGATATTTCTGGAGTTGACAGCTCTCCGCGAGCAGGAGAGGGCGGTGTTTGGAAATGCATGGCAGAGGTGGGCACCAGGGTTGTTACCTTTACATAAGAACATCAGAAGAGCCCTGCAGGATCAGTCCAAAAGGGGCCCATCTAGTCCAGCTATCTCGCAGTGGCCCACCAGATGCCTCAGACAACACACAACACAACACACAACAATAACATACCTGCATCCTTCCACTCCCTGCACCTGGCCTTCAGAGGTGGTCTATTTCTAAAACCAGGAGGTGGCATACACCCTTCATGGCTTGCAACCTGGGGTGGACTTTTCTTCTAGAAATCCGTCCAATCCGCTTTTCAAGCTATCTAGGCCTTCAGGTGCCATCACCACATCCTGTGGCCAGGAGTTCCACAGACTAATTACACAATGGGTGAAACACACTGGTATTTTCTTTTGTCTGTCCTAATTCTCCCAACACTCAATTTTAGGGGCTGTCCCCTGGTTCCTGTGTTGTGTGAGAGGGAAAAGAGCTCTCTATCCACTCTCCCTCTATCCACTCAATCCATCCCCTGCATAATTTTGTATTTTTCAGTCACATCCCACCTTTGCCTCAGGATTGTTGGAGCCTTTGAAGCTGATGCCCTCATACTGTGTGTTCAAATTCATGGAGGACTATGTCTATGGCTATTGGGTGCAGTAGCCAAATGGAATCTCCCGTTTTCTGGGAACCAACACAGGATGAAGCTGCGTCCCACTCAGGCCCTTGGTCCAGCTAGCTCAGGGGTGTCAAACTCATTTCATACAGCAGGTCAAATAGCATTCACGGTGCCTACTGTTTGATACCTCTGAACTAGCTCAATATTGTCTATTATGACTGGAGGTGGTTCTCCAGAGTTGTAGCTGGAGGGGGGTCTTTCCCAGTTCAATCCTGGAGATGCCAGGGGTGTAAAACCTGGATTGCAGGTACACCCTCACTGAGACACTCACCTTCAGTATAAGTGAGAGACCGTCGGTCCACCTAACTGAGCACTGTCTGCTTTAACTGCCTGAACCAAAACCTTTCTTGGCCTCTATCCCTGCAGTATCCCTGCAGTATACATGCTGGAATCCCTAGCATGTATGCGCTGCTGAAACAGAGACGCCTACGTTGGCTCGGTCATGTCGTGAGAATGGATGATGGCCGGATCCCAAAGGATCTCCTCTATGGAGAACTGGTGCAAGGAAAGCGCCCTGCAGGTAGACCACAGCTGCGATACAAGGACATCTGCAAGAGGGATCTGAAGGCCTTAGGAGTGGACCTCAACAAGTGGGAAACCCTGGCCTCTGAGCGGCCCGCTTGGAGGCAGGCTGTGCAACATGGCCTTTCCCAGTTTGAAGAGACACTTGGCCAACAGTCTGAGGCAAAGAGGCAAAGAAGGAAGGCCCATAGTCAGGGAGACAGACCAGGGACAGACTGCACTTGCTCCCAATGTGGAAGGGATTGTCACTCCCGAATCGGCCTTTTCAGCCACACTAGACGCTGTTCCAGAACCACCTTTCAGAGCGCGATACCAGAGTCTTTCGAGACTGAAGGTTGCCAACAAGAGATCCCTGCAGTCCTTTTCAGTGGAGATGGCAGGGATTGAACCTGGGACCTTCTGCTTGGAAAGCGTGTGTTCCCCTACTGAGCCTACAGTCTTCCTGGTTGGGAAGGCACCTCTTACGGAGAGACTGTTTTGACCCTCACTGAGGTCCTTCCTTGAAGTCTGGGACAGTTTCTCCCCTCTTGCTGGAGAAAGGGCTGCTCTGCCTTGCCACTGGGCATCTCTTCATCTGCACGCCCCCCCCCCCGGGCTTTAAACACAACGTGACAAGCCATGCATGCCCTCCCAAATCCTGCCTCTCATAAGACCTGTGTCCGTGAGAAACCTGAGTCCAGCATCCCTGGTGCCCTGACAGAGTCGGCATCCCTGTGGGACAGAAGGGGCCTGGCAGGGGCGCAGAGAAGCCTCGCGTGTAACTCCAGAGGCTGTTCCTTCTCCACCAGGAACCCTTTTCTCTGGGCTTCCGAGCGATGCTTCCCTCCCAGGCTGCCTTCCTTTGTGAAGTCAAATTTATGCAGCCTGCGTGGCAGAGAGAGCACAATAAATGCTGAGCGTGTTTCCCCCTCCGGCAACTGGAAGGGGTCCCCACAGAGATCTGTGCAGCATTACAGCCCTCGCTTAATATTCCAAGGGCGCAATGCATGCGATTGATCTGATGCAGCAGGCAGGCTGGGCGATAGCATTCTTCATCTGGGAGGTGGACTGCAAAGCAAGCCCACATCACATGCGATAGTTGCCTCTGGGTCTGACAGTTCAGTGCCGTGCTTGAAATTATGTAATTCTGAGGTGTGCAGTGTTCTCTGTTCCATTGCATGCTCTGCTGTTTCTTAAGGGATTGAACTTAGGGGCAGCGTACTTGCCTGATCTTGTCTGATCTCGGAAGCTAAGCAGGGTCAGGCCTGGTTAGTACTTGGATGGGAGACCGCCTGGGAATACCGGGTGCTGTAGGCTTCTACCATCATTTTTCGAGACTGAAGGTTGCCAGCATCTCCCTATACTGAACACTATCTCCCGATCTTGTCTGATCTTGGAAACTAAGCAGGGTCAGGCCTGGTTAGTACTTGGATGGGAGACCACCTGGGAATACCGGGTGCTGTAGGCTTCTACCTTAGTCTTTCGAGACTGAAGGTTGCCAACCATCTCCCTATACTGAACACTATCTCCTGATCTTGTCTGATCTTGGAAGCTAAGCAGGGTCAGGCCTGGTTAGTACTTGGATGGGAGACCACCTGGGAATACCGGGTGCTGTAGGCTTATACCATCATCTTTCGAGACTGAAGGTTGCCAAGCATAGCTAGAGGGGGGGTAAAGCACTAAATTTTGCAGGGAGCATCACCGCAGCATGCAAGCGACCCCTTTCCCTCTCCTTCGGAGCCCTACTGGGCGGGGGAGAAAAACGGTGGCGAATGATATATAGCATGATGTTATTGTTCAAAAATACAAAGTAGTGGTGTCACTCCCTTGAGTGTGTCACCCGGTTCGGTCTGCACCCCCCCCACACACTTCCCTAGCTATGCCACTGCTTACAGAAGCCACCTGGACTCTCCCATTCTTGATCTGTGTAGTGGACTTGTGAGAGCTGTAATAAAACCACCCACTGTCAATCTGGGTTCACACTGCAGTGAATCCAGTTGTCGCATCACTTGTGCTTAGAAAAAAGCTGCTGCCTTAAAAAAACAAAACAAAAAAAACCCCTTTTTAATTATGTGGGGGAGGGTGTGCTAAAAACTTCAAAAGGACTGAGATCTGAAAGGCAGGAGATACATTTTTTCAGATAAAAATTCAAATAAAAAAAGGAAGGCTTCCCTGTATCGTAAAGTGGGGTTTGTCACAAGTGTCCACGAGCCATTGCCCTTGTTCAGGGAGAAGGCTTTTTGGATTGCATGTTTTTCAAAGGCCATTTTCAGCAGCTATGCTCTCCAGATTGCATTGGAGACAGACTGTCAGGGATGAAAAAGGAATTGGGGGGGGGAGAGAAAGGAACCGAAGGTGAACATTCCAGAGGCATTACTTGGGAAGGAACATTGCACCTTTGCTCGTGACATGAGAAGGCTTTGCCTTCGGTGCGCCTAGAGGTGTCGGGCTAGCTGTGAGCGGCGGCAAAGAAGGATCAATGCCATTGGAGACATCTGTTTTGGTTTTCATTTTTCAGTGTTATTAGTGCTTATTGGGACACGGCTCAGGAATGCGAGCGACTCTTTTGAAGTCCGGAGTGGTATTGCAAAGGCTGGGGGCGTTTCGGTGGCAGGCTGGTGACCTCAGGATGCCAGGGATGAGAACAAGGTCTTCTGTTTTAGACCACGGCCAAAAAGAAAAGGGGAGGAAGGCAGGCATGCGGAAGCAGGCGCAATTTTCTCTGTAAGGATCAGGATTCTCAATGTCTAGCACCTCGCCTCTACATTTTCCATTGCTCCGGAGGTTTGGTTGTGTGGTTCACCCGCATTTTAGCCAAGGGATCAACACTCTCACATAACACCAGAACCAGGGGACATCCGCTAAAATTGGGAGAGTTAGAACAGACAAAAGAAAATATTTCTTTACTCAGCGTGTGGTTGGTCTGTGGAACTCCTTGCCACGGGATGTGGTGACGGCATCTAGCCTGGATGCCTTTAAAAGGGGATTGGACAAGTTTCTGGAGGAAAAATCCATTACGGGGTACAAGCCATGATGTGTATGCGCAACCTCCTGATTTTAGAAATGGGCTATGTCAGAAGGCCAGATGCAAGGGAGGGCACCAGGATGAGGTCTCTTGTTATCTGGTGTGCTCCCTGGGGCATTTGGTGGGCCGCTGTGAGATACAGGAAGCTGGACTAGATGGGCCTATGGCCTGATCCAGTGGGGCTGTTCTTAAGTTCTTAAACTACAATTCCCAAGAGGCCTTGCAGGTCTCTTGTTATCTGGTGTGCTCCCTGGGGCATTTGGTGGGCTGCTGTGAGATACAGGAAGCTGGACTAGATGGGCCTATGGCCTGATCCAGTGGGGCTGTTCTTAAGTTCTTAAACTACAATTCCCAGGAGGCCTTGCAGGTCTCTTGTTATCTGGTGTGCTCCCTGGGGCATTTGGTGGGCTGCTGTGAGATACAGGAAGCTGGACTAGATGGGCCTATGGCCTGATCCAGTGGGGCTGTTCTTATGTTCTTATGAATTGGGCTGCAACCCTACACATAAGTACCTGGGAGTGTGTCCCACTGAACTCAGAGGGGCTTACTTTTGAGTAGATACGCACAGGATTGCACTGCTAATTAATTGAAACAAATGTGCCTGCAGGTGGCATTCTTCAAATCAGGGGTA